>NW_017307077.1:475674-496651 GCF_000935625.1 Nanorana parkeri | reverse complement strand
TATATATATATAAAATCTGATGTACATCAGACATGTTTTACAGTAGACATAATCCTGTCCAATTGAGAAGCCTGCAAGGAGTGACCACCTCTTTTCTGCACACCATGGCAGACTTTATAAAACATCACAACTGATAGGGGTAGAATTCTGGCTTACACAATAACGTGATCAAGGAATGCATACCCTGTTTCACCGAAAATAAGACCTACCCCGAAAATAAGACCTAGTATTATTTTTGGGAATTGCTAAAATATAAGACCTACCCCAAAAATAAGACCTTGTTGTGACCATTCCCAGGGACGGTGGTGGCATAAGGGGGAACTTGAAGAGCTGCGGGAGAGAATCAGCGGTGCCAACAAAGCCAGCGCTAGAGAAAGCAAGGCGGCAACGGAGGGAGCAGAGCCGCATAAGACGATGCCGCCTCGGCATATGAGGAATTGATAGTGAAAGTGCACTTCGCTCATTCTGGCCAGCAATTGGTTAGCAAATTGCTCTTGGAAAGGTACGGCACCCCTAAATCACCATATTTTTGTACATGAATACATGTAGACCTTTCTACATGAATAAGTGTGGATTGTTGTACATTAAAAAAAAATAAGACCTACACCGAAAATAAGACCTAGTGTGTTTTTTTGAGCCAAAAAAAATATAAGACAGTGTCTTATTTTCGGGGAAACACAGTACCTAGTGGTACATCTCAATCCCGGAGCTGTTTCTAAGCCATTGGTAACATGGTGGGCAATGGGTAATACTACTGCCATTGTCATGCCATATTTTGGGTGCTGGCATTCTTTCCAGTGTTGGTGTGGGCTTCCTACCACAACCCCAATGTTCTCTCTACAGGGGTGTTAGAATGTGAGTACTACTGTAGAACAGGAACTAATCTGAATGGCTCTATGTACTCTGTAAACTTCGTTGTAATGTTGTTGAATAGGTAAAGAAAAAGCTTTTAATCATGATAGTCACCTTTAACAACAATGGCATTAACTACTTTTCGACCTAAAAGGGTCAGTGAAGCCTAGGCTGCAGCAACCTATGGCTTTAGAAACTATGAACTTCTGTCACCATAAGGCTCTCTGCACCCAGGAAACACATGCAGAGGCCACAAATGCATATGAGTAAGAGCTATTGGGGTCTGTGTGATAATGCTTTGTCCAAAATAACATTATTGGTTTCAGAGCTTGCTACCAACCAGGAAACCTCATTATAGTATTCTAAGTTAACATATCTTTCATTACCTTTGAAACCATCATCCTGTCCATACTGTTAATATGCGGACCAGTTGTGCACTGGCTCAATGTGTGGTAGCTTGGGTTAGAAAAGTACTGACTGTTCGAATTTCCCCCATTGGTGTGCGGAAGGGTATCTGCAGTAAAAAAACAAATATATGTCACCATACACTTTTTGTGACTTCTAAACAATTTGCATTTTTTCATATGTACCATATATTTCCATCACTCTATACAATTTAACATTTTCTTTTTCAAATGGCTTCATTTAATCCAATTTAATAATATAAGAAATGTAGCTACTCTATATAAAAGTTAGGAGATCCAACCATTCACCATACATAGAGCTCTCCTCGACTATGATTGTATATGATATGCTCTTGCTGCAACATTTTCATTCAACATGTCTAATACAGTACATGTGCTCTCCCTTCAAAAATGTACCTTGCTAAGAATTTTCCATTCAGATTGTCTAACTGACACATTTCCTAAAATTGCTTCTTGGGAGGACAATGGAATGTACTTGAGAAGCAGAAGATGGTAACATCATATGCCATCCAGAAACATCCCAAAGGACACACAAAATGTGTAGAGGGCAACAATTTACTTCATTTTCATTGAAAAGGGGTCTCTAAGGGGTCTATTCACTAAGCTGCCGTAGGCAGCCGAGTGAATGACTGACCTGAAGTGAAGTGAGCCGAACACTGTTCGGTCAATAGTAAACTAGCATTGTACCCGCCCTCGGCTGATGGACCTGATGGAGAACTGCAGCAGAGGGCGGGTACAATGCTAGTTTACTATTGGCTATTGCAAATTGAAATAGCCAATAGGAATCTAGCAATGCATTCCAATGGGTAAAAATGTTTTTTGTTTTTTTTTATATTCTGACACGGCTCAGTGTCAGAATAAAAAAAAAAGAAACAACAGTGTTTCCCTCCTTGGCGGCCAGGAGCGGGAGACTCCCAGAGCGCCAGGGAGAGTTTGCTGTTTGGAGATCAGTGTCCCTGGTTAGCAGGTAACCAGGGACGCTGATCTCTCTGCAAGTGGCCGGAGCCAGCCGTAAGATCACGGCGGCTCCGCCCAGCTGTCAGAAGCAGGCTGTCTCGGCTCGGCCAGCTTCGGCTTTCAGTGCGGCCGAGGCATATGCGTTCGGCTCGACTGAGCCGCTCGGCCACGTTCGGGAGCTGTACGGGCTATTGGGGCCGAAGCTAGCCGAAGGATCGGCCGAAGCTACGGGTATATCCTTTGGCAGCTACGTGAATAGACCCCTAATTGTCAATGAAACTTACCTTCCTCATTACAGCATCACCTCTGCTTCAATTACTCACCGTTCGGGCTGAACCGAATGCTTCCTGCACCCGAAGCGAGCCAAAGGATTAGTCGAACGTTCGGCTAAATCCTTCGGCTCCTTAGTGAATAACCCCCTCTTTGTTTAAAGAGCTTTAAAATGTATATGACACTGCCATTGGCATGCTTGTGCACACATTCCTAAGAGTGTGCCTGCCTGTGGGATCATGTGCTGAAGTGTATATGTTCATGTGCACCATATACTTAAGTTACACTAAGTATAGTTAAGTTACAGTGTTGCCAAAAAACTATTTCATAGAAATTAGGGATGCACCGATACCAAGTACCATACTAGGTACAAGTACAAGTATAGATACTAGCTAGAGCTAGGTTAGAGGCCTCCTCCCACAGTACCTGACACCATTGTTCCCCACTGTAGAGTTTGGAGTGTTCCTGCCCATCTTGGGGTGTTTCCACTCCACCTGCTGTATTTTCCATAATATAAAATAAAAATCCAGCAGGGAAAAAGTGAAAACCCCTTGCTATGATCACAGCAGGTGTGCAGACCAGGGAACACTAGCGCAGAGATTTCACGACATATTCTCACAACCATTAAGAGGTTTCCCTCTCTATCATCCACGAAACACTAAAATCTCACTGGATTATTCACAAAAGGGTGGAGAGTTTGGAGAAGGCAGGAGAAGGGAACAATCTAGGACAACATAGCTGATTGGGAAACATTCTCCAATTCAGCTCACTTTCCAGGTCAGCTATGTTGTCCTAGATTGTTCCCTTCTCCTGCCTTCTCCAAACTCTGCACCCTTTTGTGAATAACCCTGTGAGATTTTAGTATTTTGTGGATGGTCAGGCCCTTTTGGGTGGTCAGGCCCTTTAAAAAGTCAGACACAAAGAACAATGCTGCTGCAATGAACAGAAATAAAACAAAGCACTACATTTAAAAGATACGTTTTTAATGATGGTCATTGGCTACTGCACTTTGCGCATCATTCTTGCTTTTTCCACTGCTTTCAACTGATATCAATATTAAAGCTTCATCATTATCAATCACATTCTTCCATTAGCTTACTATATGGTATATTATCAGGATGCATGAATATCATATTATTCAGCTGACATCTTTTATGAATCAAGACACAATTTCCCCTCTCAAATAGCATACCTGAACTGATGGATGATTAGTATACAGGAATGAATGGAAGTTGTAATAACTTTAACAAGCTGTTTGTTCATTACCTGAGATGGTGTAGTCTGTGCTCAGGACACGGACGGTGGGGGTATAGCTTACAGCTGGCATAGTTGTCTCTTTGCCCTTCTGTTTCTGTCTGTAGATGATGAAGAGTGCTAGCATGAAGAGGACAACCAGGACGAGGATAATGATGCCAGCAATGGCCCCAATCTGGTAGGTGTCAGCAGGGATCGCTGCACTAGTGCGGGTCAGGCTGTTCAAGTTCCCGACAATTATCATAACAGCTAGAAGTAAAATACCAGTAACAATAAAGAGGAAATCAAATCAGATTTCAGAGGGTGCAGAGGAGAACAGAGGACATTATAAAAGGATCATTTGTGTATTTATCATAGCCGCAAATTACAATACAGACAGCTCAGTATGCAGAAAAGACAATTTTATATTCTTTGCATAGAATTGATTCTCCATTCATATAAACTCTGTTATAAAAATGTACAATCATTTATAGCTTAAAAGCTTTATCCTGTTTTATACTAGCATTAAAAATAACATATTTTGGATCTGCAGAATAACCTAAGGCTGCTTATGAACCTGCAGACCAGGCCAGTTAACAAATAAAACAAAATGTAGTGTTTGTACTTTTTTAAAAACAAAAATGAAAGAAAAATAATAAAAATTAGGGAAAAACATAAAAAAGCTTGTATATGAACGGTACCAAAAATGAAAAGGAAAAAAGTCTAGCTAAAGAAAGAGTGAGGAAGAACCAAAGACTAGAGACAAAAGAGGTTAAAGTGTCTCTAAAACCTAAGAACCAAAATGTAATTGATTGCATCTTACCAGTCCTCAGATGTGGTGGCTGCTGTAGGTTTCTTTTTTTCAGGCTTTTTTCCTATATTTTTACTTGCTGATCCTGCCAGTAACGCACTTCCTGTCCTAAGGTGACAACGCTCACTCACTGTACAGTATCTTTAGAGGCATGCACCTTTGTCACCCTAGGTGCTCTCCAATTTGGACTACAAACGCCTCTTCCTCTCATCTACACAACATTGGCGGAAGTGTTGTATAGCTCACAGAAAAGAACTGGGAATGCTAATAGCATGGTTTGAGGTTTTTGTTCAGTGTTCAAGAAGCGACATGGATGCGAGATTTCTGGCAGGATCATCAGGTATTTTCTGTACTTGTAGAAAATGTGCTTAGCCTAAAAAAATAAAATGAATGCACCAACCCTACATCTAAGGACTGGTAAACTGCAATATATTATATTTTTGTCCTTAGGCTCAGATATACTTCAATAAGGCATAATTAGGGATGAAACATATTCCACTCTAAATACATGCTGTATGCTGTCTGTGTCCACATTTCAGTCTGCCTTGCTAGTATATCCTGTTGTAGTCACACATGCAGAAGCACTGTTCTCAGAAACTAGTGCACTGTTTATTTCACAACTCCCTCCCAGCTCCACCCCCTCCTTTCTAATGTCCTGCCCACATTCCCGCCCCCTCTCTACTTTGCCAGCCTCTCCTACAGCCTGGAGCCCAACTGCACATGCCTTTGTGAGAGATAACCCATATTCCAAATAACCTGGAAGGTTAGAGGTCTGGCAGGCTGCCAAGATCTGCTCTCATAGAAAAGAAGCTGACATTTCCCTGCCACTGTTGTGAACTTGAAAATGAATTTCCCCACAATGCCTGTAGCTACAGAGATAGATTAGAGCTTTTACTGCTCATTAAGAATTTGTAAATACTTTAGTGTGTATAGTTTGGGCTTGGGTTCACTTTAAGGGCCAGGATTTGTCTTGAAGTCAGATGCCTGTATTCCTAGCCATAATGATGACGTAACATAAAAAGCTTAAGAAAAAGAGATGAAAAGGTTTAACACAATTACCTTGATCACATCTTGTACCCTTCCAACCTGGATTGCAGTAACAAGTTCCAGTGATGTGGTCACATGTGGAGTTATTGAGACAGTCACACACTTGTCGACAGCCATACCCATAGGATCCTGGTGGGCACTCTAAATACAATACAGGGCACATAAGGGATACATATTTAGATGCAAATGCAGGATTTTGAAAACCTACATTATTTTACACAATTCTGAACTGATACAGTCAACAACCTAACCTGTTATCAAAAGTGCAGTCCTTTACCTATTATCAGCTTTGTTATAGCTGCAGCAGCATGACAGTTTGCTATTGGCAAAAGGAAATATTTTTGTCACAATATGGGACCACCCATGTGATCAGCAAACAGGACTGAGTTTAGGAACCTACAGCTGGTTGGGTTAATATGACACAGATTTTCTTTAGTATTAGATTATAGACCGTGGAGGGTGGTGGTTAAAATACATAGCAACATGATTTATGTCCACTTTAAACAAAATACTATTACTGAAAGAATGTAAATATTTTAAAAATGTGAATTAATTTAAATGCATTAAACATAATAGGCTAGTGGATCTACACATTATATCCATACAAGGGCCATAACTAAAAATACAAATCATAGCTACCAGACTTACTCTGTTCACAGTGTTTTCCCATGAATCCTGTGCGACATGTACATTGTCCAGTTATATGGTCACAGTCAGCACCATTCTGACACTGGCATACCAAGGAACATTCTTTTCCAAAATAACCCAATGGGCACCCTAGGGGCATGAATAACATGTTGTTATAAACAATAGTTCACTATCAATATCACAATACACACATCACATATGAATGAAAGTTACAAATGTCACATAGTGATGTGAACTGTTTGTAGTTAAACGAGAACTATGAGGTGAGTGCTTTTCACTCACCTCATAGTTCTAGCCGACCTGTGACAATGAGACTGTCACAGGTCGGCTCAGTAGATTGTGAGGTGAGCGAACACATACCGGCGTTCGCTCACCCCTCGATCCTGTCACAGGGGAGGGGCTGGATTCCGCCCTCCCCGCTCCGATTCGCCATCTGACTGGCGGATCGGACGGGGGAGGGGGTTTTTGTTCAGTGTTCAAGAAGCGACATGGATGCGAGATTTCTGGCAGGATCATCAGGTATTTTCTGTACTTGTAGAAAATGTGCTTAGCCTAAAAAAATAAAATGAATGCACCAACCCTACATCTAAGGACTGGTAAACTGCAATATATTATATTTTTGTCCTTAGGCTCAGATATACTTCAATAAGGCATAATTAGGGATGAAACATATTCCACTCTAAATACATGCTGTATGCTGTCTGTGTCCACATTTCAGTCTGCCTTGCTAGTATATCCTGTTGTAGTCACACATGCAGAAGCACTGTTCTCAGAAACTAGTGCACTGTTTATTTCACAACTCCCTCCCAGCTCCACCCCCTCCTTTCTAATGTCCTGCCCACATTCCCGCCCCCTCTCTACTTTGCCAGCCTCTCCTACAGCCTGGAGCCCAACTGCACATGCCTTTGTGAGAGATAACCCATATTCCAAATAACCTGGAAGGTTAGAGGTCTGGCAGGCTGCCAAGATCTGCTCTCATAGAAAAGAAGCTGACATTTCCCTGCCACTGTTGTGAACTTGAAAATGAATTTCCCCACAATGCCTGTAGCTACAGAGATAGATTAGAGCTTTTACTGCTCATTAAGAATTTGTAAATACTTTAGTGTGTATAGTTTGGGCTTGGGTTCACTTTAAGGGCCAGGATTTGTCTTGAAGTCAGATGCCTGTATTCCTAGCCATAATGATGACGTAACATAAAAAGCTTAAGAAAAAGAGATGAAAAGGTTTAACACAATTACCTTGATCACATCTTGTACCCTTCCAACCTGGATTGCAGTAACAAGTTCCAGTGATGTGGTCACATGTGGAGTTATTGAGACAGTCACACACTTGTCGACAGCCATACCCATAGGATCCTGGTGGGCACTCTAAATACAATACAGGGCACATAAGGGATACATATTTAGATGCAAATGCAGGATTTTGAAAACCTACATTATTTTACACAATTCTGAACTGATACAGTCAACAACCTAACCTGTTATCAAAAGTGCAGTCCTTTACCTATTATCAGCTTTGTTATAGCTGCAGCAGCATGACAGTTTGCTATTGGCAAAAGGAAATATTTTTGTCACAATATGGGACCACCCATGTGATCAGCAAACAGGACTGAGTTTAGGAACCTACAGCTGGTTGGGTTAATATGACACAGATTTTCTTTAGTATTAGATTATAGACCGTGGAGGGTGGTGGTTAAAATACATAGCAACATGATTTATGTCCACTTTAAACAAAATACTATTACTGAAAGAATGTAAATATTTTAAAAATGTGAATTAATTTAAATGCATTAAACATAATAGGCTAGTGGATCTACACATTATATCCATACAAGGGCCATAACTAAAAATACAAATCATAGCTACCAGACTTACTCTGTTCACAGTGTTTTCCCATGAATCCTGTGCGACATGTACATTGTCCAGTTATATGGTCACAGTCAGCACCATTCTGACACTGGCATACCAAGGAACATTCTTTTCCAAAATAACCCAATGGGCACCCTAGGGGCATGAATAACATGTTGTTATAAACAATAGTTCACTATCAATATCACAATACACACATCACATATGAATGAAAGTTACAAATGTCACATAGTGATGTGAACTGTTTGTAGTTAAACGAGAACTATGAGGTGAGTGCTTTTCACTCACCTCATAGTTCTAGCCGACCTGTGACAATGAGACTGTCACAGGTCGGCTCAGTAGATTGTGAGGTGAGCGAACACATACCGGCGTTCGCTCACCCCTCGATCCTGTCACAGGGGAGGGGCTGGATTCCGCCCTCCCCTTGACTGGCGGATCGGACGGGGGAGGGGGCGGGTACAGCTGGCTCTGCCTCTAGATAGGCAGAGCCAGCTGCCACTCACGCAGCTGGGCGGATCCAGACATAATTGTCGGGATCCGCTTCAGCTGCAGCGTCTGAGTATACCACGAGCTGTAGCTCGCGGTATACTGTGGCGTCTCAGTATACCAAGAGCTGTAGCTCGCGGTATACTGAGCTTAGGGTGACGGGAGGACGCTAGTTTGTGTCCTCCCGTTACCCTAAGGAGAACTATGGGGAAAAGCCTTAACCCCATAGTTCTCCTTTAAATGAAAAATATTGGGAGAGTAAAATATAATCTTCCCAATACTTAGAGCTGATGTGTGACAGAGCTGAGCGATTACAAGCCGCTGATTATTATTATTCAGGATTTATATCGCGCCAACAGTTTGTGCAGCGCTTTACAATATAGGGAAGACATTACAATCACAATACAAATCAAGACAAGATGGTAGGGAGGGCCCTTCCAATCACTAAGCTTGTGGTCTTCTCCCTGCTGAGAGCAGTGACTGTCAGTCACCGCTCCCCACAAGGATTCCCCCCTCCCCTCTCTGTTACTCCAGCGCTCATTGGAGGGACAGACAGGGGAGGGGGTGGGCATAGCTGACTCTGGCTCTAGAGAGGTAGAGGTAGCTGTCAATCCCAACAATATTGTCTGGATCTTTCCCAGCAGCAGTATGGCTCTACACTCTCAGCATCTAGCAGACAGTAGCCCACTATATTATGACTTTGGGTCCCAGGTCTGCATTAGTAAATGTACTCTTGTGACCCAAAAGAGAAGTTAATCAAACAAAAAAGGTTTGGCTTTACGTCTCTTTTAATTGACTGGCTACTATGGTATGTCTGCATTGTGTGTTAACCAACCACCTCTCTTACTGATAATGATTCTCGCACATGACTATACACACTAGACATGTGCACTGCCAAAAAATTAGTTTCGTTTCGTTTTAAATTCGGATTTGTGTTATTTCGTTTTTTGGGATTCGGGTGTGAAAGTCAATTTGGATTCGGAATTCGGATTCGGACGAAATTCGGTAGGGGTAGTTCGTTTGAACGTTCGTTTCGTTTTCGTTTCTTATTCGTACGTTCGTTCGTTTGCAGCAAAGTGACATTTGAGGGGGATAAATGTTTTTCTCCTTCTCTAATGTCACTTTGCTCCAACAAACGAAACGAATAAGAAACTAAAACGAAACGAACGTTCAAACGAACTACCGCTACCGAATTTCGGAAACGGAAATTCGGATTCGTTTGCATTCGTTATATCTGTAATTCGGAATTCGGATACATCCGAATGTCCGAATTTCCGAAAATTCGTCCGAATTTCGAATCGGAACGAAACGAATCGCACATGTCTAATACACACTATATCCAGTTAAACTGAATGATAGATCTTACTCTGAGTACAGTACAGGCCAGTCCATCCAGGGGAACACTTGCACTCTCCATCATATGCGCTGCAGTATGCTCCATTATGGCAGTTACAGGTGTGAATGCAGTTGGGGCCCCAGTATCCAGGAGGGCAGGCTAAAACACAAGATTTATATATATATATATATAAATATATGTATTAAAACAAAAACTTAAATTGTCACTTCTACACAGATAAAGACAAAAATCCAGTATTCTGCATTCCACATTTTTATAACCATTGTAATGGTATTAGGGCTCACTACCGATACTGTGAGATGGTTTGCAGTATCTCAGAGGATGTGAGCAGTGGCAGTACATGAACAATCCACAGTAACCAATCAAAAATTATTCTTCACCTTCTAGAGTAGGCACACATCTATAAGCCTGTATCTCATTGGATGCAAATACTCACTGATTAAATAAGCTTGAAGTGCAAACTTTTTTTCTTTTTAGTTTTGGGTAGAGCAGGGGTGGGGAACCTCTGGCCCTCCAGCTTTGGTGAAACTACAAATTCCATTTTGCATCTGTGTCTAGGAGTCATGCCTGCGGCTGTGAGGATCTTGCAATGCCTCATGGGATTTGTAGTTTCACCATAGCTGGAGGGACGGACGTCCCCCACCCCTGGGGTAGAGTATGAGGGGTTATTTCTGTCAGTGTCACCACTGAGTAGGTTTACTGTCTACTGAATATCCTGGTGTTCATTGTCCCTAAAAGTGATCAGAACACAAACTTTATAATTACCACCAGAAGAGAAAGTTCATGGTGCTTTATCATGACAAGAAATAGGGGGAAATCTCCCCAATGGGACATAGACAGCAAAAATCTGATGGGAGTTTTAATCATTCCCTATTCTATTCTCTATATCTAGAGATTGCCCAAAAACAAAAATGCAACATTTTGCAGTTTAGCAGCCATTAATCCTGATGGCTGCATTAGTTTTTTCAGACATTTTGTGCATTCAGCTCAGCTCACAGGAAGTGACAAAGACTCTGCATTTCTGGCAAGCTAATTTTCTGTGCTTGCTAAAAACATTCTTAGCCTGTAAAGTGAAAACTAATGCAGCCACCACATTGGTGTGCTGCAACATATACAGTTTAATTTTTGGGTGAAGATATACTGTAAAGGAGTTATAAACATCATTCCGCAGTGGAAAAGTGGAAAAGTCTTTACTGCCTGTTAAAAAACAATTCAGTCTGAAAATATAGTATCAGAATACGAGTGTAACAATATAAAATTGCTTTCAAATGTGTAAAGTATGGTTTTCCTGTCTCAGAAATCCAATAAACAGACATCTGAAGTGGCAGTATATTATAGATCACATCCTCTTTCAGAGCATCAGGACATATAATATGTGAAACAGAAAGATCTTTTCTTTTCCACATGAATTGGATTATTTTACAATGGCTTGTATACAGCGTGCTCCTTTCAGCTCCCTCTATTAGAAGTGTGTCATAACTCTTCCAGCTTCCTTCCTTGTGGGCAGTAAGACTGGCTAAAGAATCTACTTCTACTTCTTACTTGGCCTCATGAGGTTGAAAAATGTGTAAAATGCAATTAAGTGCCGATCTCTTTGGTGCCCTACTTTCCCTGCTAATTGCTCATAATTCATTATTGAATTTGATGCCTCAACTGTTTCCACATCATTTCTCGGTTAACATTAACTTAATGAACCGTTGTCTTGTAACCAGTGTAACCCCGGACAAAACACTGTTGACCTATTCTTTCGTAGCACAATAATATGTACCAGGACAAATATACATTTTCCACCATCAAAGTAGCACTGAACTCTAATATATTACTATCCACCTATATAACATTGGCCAATACATTATCTGCAGCTGTTAAGATCACATGGCCTCAGTTATCAATTCTATACTGATGGTTCTCAAATATACAACCACACTTATCCGGATTCTTATTTTGCTGTTTCTCTCCTATCCAACTGTATCTGTGACATAAAAACATGGATGACTCAAAATTTCCTTCAACCAAACTGTGTTAAAGGAGAACTATGGGGTTAAGGCTTTTTCCCATAGTTCTCCTTAGGGTAACGGGAGGACACAAACTAGCGTCCTCCCGTCACCCTAAGCTCAGTATACTGCGAGCTGTAGCTCGCGGGATACTGAGACCCCGCAGTATACCGCAAGCAGCTGCTCGCGCCTCGCGGTATACTGAGACGCGGAAGCGGATCCCGACAATTATGTCTGCATCCGCCCAACTGCGTGACTGACAGCTGGCTCTGCCTATCCAGAGGCAGAGTCAGCTGTACCCGCCCCCTCCCCCGTCCGTTCCGCCAGTCAGCGCTGGCGGATCGGAGCGGGGAGGGAGGAATCCAGCCCCTCCCCTGTCACGGCAGAGAGCTGTGACAGGATCGAGAGGTGAACGAACGCCGGTATGTGTTTTCGCTCACCTTCCCTTTTACTAAGCCGACCTGTGACAGTCTCATTGTCACAGGTCGGCTAGAACTATGAGGTGAGTGAAAAGCACTCGCCTCATAGTTCTCCTTTAAGTCTGCGACCCCCAAGCAAACATGTGAAGCCAGTCCTACAACTGTATCTGTAGATGGTACTGAACTTAGGCTTCAGTCTAAACTGAAAAATGTTGGGGTGATGTTTGCTGCTAGCTTAGCATTCGATTCACATGTACAGAACTTTGTCAGCATATCTTTTTTTCACTTTAGAAATATTGCTCACCCTTTGTTATCATACACTGTGGCTGAAAGGCCGATTAATACATTTCCCCCAACTTGACTATTGCAATGCTCTACTTGGTGGAGTACGTAAATCCACACTAAACAGACTGCAGTATGTCCAAAATTCGGACTAGTCACTGTGTCACTGATGTTTGTGGTCCTGAAACGTTGGCTTATTGACCTACTGTATGTGACGTGATTTGCGGTAAAAATATCTTTATTTGCATACTATAACACTGAGTGCTTGTGACTTATCTTTGAATACCTGAGAATCCAAAGGTCTAATGCAAGTGATCATATTACTCCTAACCTCGAGTCCTTGTACTGGCTAGCTGTCAGGTTTCACATTGACTTCAAAACCCTCATGCTTACCTATGAGGCTCCGCATGGCATGGCATCCCAATATCTGTCTGACCATTTATCACCTTGTAACCAACACTCCACTAATTCTGGTCTGCTATGTGTTCCTGAAACTCTATTGGAGTCAGGGCTTTCTCCTGTTATGCTCCAAAAATCTGGAATTCTCTTCACCCAACTGTTATTTTTTTTGTTTATTTTATATATCCTTTGTTCTTGTTTTTGTTTCTCTTGTAAAGCACTTTGAGAAGGTACCTTAAAAAGTGATATATAGAATGAAGGGGAATGAAAGGCTTTAAAAGAAATATACATATCAGACATGGTAAGTGCTCGGATCAGCAGCACTATTTGTTTTTTACACTGCAGGGTTTAATATTACTATAAAAAAAGCAAACAAACATGGTACACTTACGTTGAGAGCAATCACTGCCAATCCATCCAGGGTAGCACTGGCATGAGCCATCTATAGGGTTACAGGTGCCATTGTTAGTGCATGTACAAATTCCAGCACAGTTCTTCCCAAACCGGCCACTGGGGCAAACTAAAAGGACAAAGACATGTTTTAGTTGTAATCAAAGTTGATCATGCTGTTTTTAAGACAAGGGAAAAGTGTATTTAAATCAGGAATTAATAAAAATCACAAAAATGCAACCAGTTAAAGAAAAAAATATTAACCCTTGTGGTGGGGTTACACCTGCAATGCAAGGGTTAACTGCTCATTTTCATCTAGGGACTAAAATACTTTACAAATGTGACATACTCTGTTTTTTTCTTGAACATCCTATTTACATATGGACAGCACAGAAAAAAATTGAAAGTTTGTACTGCATCATATAGCTAAGCTTTTTATCCTGGTTCAGAACTACCCACATCGTAACATTGTGAGGAGAAGTCTTAGCAAGATAGAGATACATTTTCATGTGGAGAATTCTTTTTTCCCCCAAAAAAAGAGAAATGTGAAACCTGATTGGTTACTAGAGACAGCAACTCCAATTTTATGCTCATTTTTTTTGGTTTCAATAAATCAGGTATATTGGTCATAAGTCTATAACAATATAAAATAGCTTATTTCTTAAAATTGGAGTCAAGGAAATGAGCACAAAATCTGAGCTGGGTTCTACCCTTCATTTCTTTTTTGTAAAAAGCTGAAAAATGAATTGTGATTTGCTACTGACAACGCAATTTTTTTCTTTTTTTTTCTTTTCTCTCTTTTATTTTATTTTCTCTATTTTCACTGAATTGGACTATAGAGTTTCTTTCACACAATGGCATGCCAGTTATCATCAAGTTGTCTTGTGTAACCAAAATTGATACAAAAACGTCTCAATTCACAAAGCTTTATCACCAGTCTAAGGAACTCTAGTTCTAGTTCCAGTATAGTATGTTGCTATACTTTTCAAATGCCATTGGACTCAACTGAAATTGGCTCACTTTAAAAAAAATAAGAATATTTATCCTTGTGTGTTAGCTTTGTGAATTGAGCCTAAAAAGTGTTGAGTGGATTTCCTCCTGAGCTGTAGACAGCCAAGTGTCATCTACAACACTGTGACTCACCTTCATTGCAGAGTGAGCCCATGAAACCAGCAAGGCAGTCACACTGGCCGGTCACGTGATGACAAGGACCATTGCTGTGGACACACTGTGGACAAGCTTGGCTGCACCGATGTCCAAAGAAGCCTGGAGAACAAACTGCACATAAACATATCGTGATGATTAATAAAAATGATCCATATACCAAGTCTGTGTGAGATGTCTGTAAATGATAATTTATTATTATTACTACTATTATTATTATTATTACTATACAGGATTTATATAGAGCCAACAGTTTTATATAGCGCTTTACAACATATGGAGAGACAGTACAATTACAATGCAATACCATACAAAAGGATTAGAAGGACCCTGCCTGCGAGAGCTTACAATCTACAAGGAGGGGCAAGTGATACAGAAGGTAATATCTGTGCAGGATGAGCTGGTTGGAGGAGTAGATGTACAGTTTTTAAGAGGAGGTGATACAGGCTTCCCTAAAGAGGTGAGTTTTCAGAGATCGCCTAAAGGCAGGCAGATTACGAGATAGCTGTATAAGTTGAGGTAGAGAGTTCCAGAGGATGGGAGAGGCTCTGGAGAAATCCTGGTTGGTGAGCATGGGTGGAGGTGATGAGAGAGCAGGAGGTATTTGGAGGAGCTAAAGGAGCGAAGAGACACTTTATTAGATAAAGTGTATCTAGACCCCAAACTTTTTTTTTTTTCAGTTTTGGATATAGTAAGAAAAGGTAAAAGTCAAAGCCAGTTTTTTCCGAGTTTGAGTAGGAGATAGTAAACTCCCATGGCAGGGCATTCACACTTTCTGTCCCTAAACAAAACAGGAAATGATAGATCTGTCCACAGTGAGGGAAATCCCTTCATGAAGATATCCCCCCATTTCCTTTTCTGGTGACAACCATAACATTTTGGATTGCCCATCACTTTCTGTCCTGGTAACATTGGCCACTAAGACCAATAGAGATGGTAAATCTGCACAGTGGCCACACTGCCAACAATAAAACCCGGAAAGAGGTTATAATGCCACACTACCCATTCTATCCAAAACAGAAACATATAGTTTGAAAAGTAGATACACTTTAACTGTCATAACCATATAGAAATCACTTACTTCTTTGGCACGTTGGCCCTCTGTATCCGGGTGCACATTCACAAATGCCATCATCTGGTGAGCAGGAGGCCCCATTCTTGCAGTTACAGGACAGCGAACAGTTTTGTCCCCAGTGTCCCCCAGTGCACATACTGTCGCAGTGCATACCTGAGTAAATGAATATGAGTAAATGAATATTAGAAGTATATTGTATTATAATGCACTAACATAAAACTGTACCAACAGTGATGTGTTTATCTTGTTTTGTTTTTTTTATCCAAATACCACCTCTTTTTCAGCTAGATCATACATTTAACTTAGTTTTCAGGGTTTAGTCGTACATAGTAACCTACATAGTAACGATAACCTTTATGTCGCAAACAGGAGTTTAGGGGTAGTAGTAGTCTGCAGAAGTAGGCCGAAAACTGATACATGTTTCTACCCATTTCTGCCAAATATGCTTTCAAGCAAACAATAAGTACAAAAATGTAGCTATACTTATATTCATTCCTGCTCATTGCTTTTAACATAACAATGACCCAAATAAATTGCTCTCTTTTTTATTGCTCAGCAGATATATACTGACAGCTATGAATACTGTCTCCATCCTTTTAAGTGAATAAGCTTGTATAATCCAGAAACTTTATTTAAAACCATATTTTACCCCTGTATAGTCTCATGAGAAAAGTATCAGTGTTATATAAGAGGGTCTTTTGTATACATTGTTTTAGCAGCTGGTTTTATCATCATTCTGTCTCTACCTAACAGGCAGAAAAGAATTCAAATCATTCAAAGTAATTATATACACTGGCAAGGTATTCTTTAAAACCTATCTTACTGCTGTTACACAGCCATGGGGTTAATTTCCAATTAGCTAAGAGCAGATTACTATTAATCCCATAACAAATGATAAAGGCCACAGAGGAAATCACGTCATTTGACCGCCACACAGTGCTGCACTGCAGAGCTCATTCACAGTCCCGTGTTTTGTTAAAGTTTTTTTTTCCTTCCTTGTGCTATAGTAGAAAATCCCTAACTGAGCCACTAATTTCCAGCCAGGAACAAACCTATAATGCGAACTCTTAATTATAACCTCAGACTGCTTTACAATGTTAAGATTGCAATGGATGTTACGTTTGTGCTCCAGGGACAGAACGGATAACAAATTCTGCTATTAACAGTCATGCTAGCAAGCATCCCAAATCTCATTGTGTCTGCTCCGCATTAACAATCAAAGCTGCCGGACCACTGAATAGATCATTTGTTTCTTTGTTTGGAAGAAAGAAAAAGTTGACAAAAAATTGAACTCTGAGTTACAAAATGCATGGAGGATCTTACTTCAATCATAAAGTTAAAAATGGACCATAGAAGGTGCATTGGCTCTATATGTCATGGATGTTATATATGTAGAAGTTACTGCTCATTGTTGATGCAGTTTCTCCAGTAAGCTGACAGATTCGGTCTGTTCTAGTGTCGATAAGGAGATTTGTGAAGGAATGTTTTTGCCAGGGACCAGGACAAAGAGACCATTGATGGTCTGGACCTGTTGCTAGGCAATTACTGAGGGCTCATGATAAAACTTTACCCAGCCGCTCAGAAGTGCTCAGGTCTTTATGCCTTCTGCACTTGTAGCCGTCTTGTGCAATCAACATTCCCTCTCAAGAAGCAGCTCTAAAAAATATCACTCTTTTCCTATAGACCATAAAGCAACCACACTCGCCAAGAAAGAATATATGGCACTCTTATATTTTGCTGGCTTTTATTTTAGAAAACAATTTGAAGGAACGTTGTACATAAAGTGCACATTCTGTCTGAAAATGTAATAAAAAAGTAAAGTCTAATAAAGTCTATTAATAGCCCAAACCTTTTTTTTTGTTTTGGATAGAGTGGGGAAAAGGCTAAAACCCCTATCAGCTTATTTTTTGCTGTCTGTGTTCTGCTGTGAAGGTTTCACTAGATTGGGGGTGCAACATCTTAGACAGTTGTCACCAGAACATTTGTCCTAATTTAAAGATTTACCCTCACTTCTAAAATGTAGGATCCCCTTACTTTCTGTCTTAGTGAGAACGGTCAGCAGGACAAATCGAAGTATAAATCTTCCCAATGGGGTCATAGACCTCCAAAAAAAACTTGGTGGAGGGTCTAACCCAAAACCAAGAAATTTTTTTGCCTTTACATACACTTTTAGTGTGAGGTTATGGAAGGTTTTAACTAAATTAGCATTAAACCTAGATACCAGGCAATTCAACTCTAATTCTTAAATGAGCTGGCCATAAAACATTTAGGGTATTACAGACCTGACCATGCAATGCATAAAGACTTTAGGGTCTATTCACTAAGTTGCCGTAGGCAGCCGAGATAAAGACCGACCTGAAGTGATCCGAGCGCTGTTAGGCTATTCACTTCAGGCTGGTACCACTGATTTCAGCCGTATATCGGCTGAAATCAGCCGTACATCGGGTGGCTTCACGTGGCTTCTGAGCATGTTCGGCCGACCCAAAGTGCAGGAGGAGTTCGACTCAGCCGACCCAACATCTGGATCGGCTAAGCCGAACCTCCGCAGGCTTCTCGCTGCTGTTCAGTCTATTCTTATAGATGCTGAACAGCAGTGAGTGGATAGCCGAATGCCGCTCGGCTGTTCTGCTCGGTCCCTCAGAGGTACCGAGCAGAACAGAAAAATAGTAAAAAAAGTAAAAAAAATAAATAGAAAACGATGCGGCAATGACAGCTAGCTCCTCCCAACAGTTTTCTATTGGCCGGCGGTTCTGCTGCCGTCAAAAAAAAGAATCTCCCACAGGAGAGAAACACTGCTTTTTCTTTTTTTCTTTATTTTGACACGGAGCCGTGGCAGAATAGAAAAAACTAATTTTTGGGCTATTGCAAATTGAAATAGCCAATAGGAATCTAGTAATGCATTCTTATGGGTAACAATTTAATTTTTTTTTCTATTATAACACGGCTTTAAAGCTACGGCTAGGTCCTTCGGCTGCTTCGTGAATAGACCCCAATGTGTGGAGGAGCAAAGCAATATATGAGCAAATGACAATCAGACAAGGAAGTCACGTCAATACAAGAGCCCGGGGCCATTGTATAAAGGGAACAATGGACCTACTTAGTTAGTTATGGACTCTTTTTAATCATCTCATGTCTATATAATCTGCTATCCCAGACATACAGACTCCGTTAAATTTTAAGGGGACCGTCCGATCAAAAATAATTACTAGTCACTAGTTAAACAAATAACCAAAAATCTAAATAAATCTATGAACTGTTTTTTACAGAATTGTATTGTAACAAATTTGTAAAATGTGATGCTAAACATGGTGAACAAATACCCTCTGAATTTGCAAAGATTAAACTACACTAAGGAAAACGTTCCGAACAATATGGAAGCTGCCATAGCTGATAACTTTTTGTGACAATGCTACTTCACTGGCTGTCATGTTGATCCACTGATTTCAATACTTTCTGAGGCATTGACCTGGAACACATATGCAGATCAGGAGTTCTCTCTTTGCTATGACTTATGTCGGATGTGCATGCTTGTTCTAGGTCAGTGATTCACAAAGTACTGAAGCCATTGACAGCCAGGCAACTAGTATTTCTAGCAGAGATCAATCCAATATTTCTGACACACAGGTTTTTTTTCCAACACCTTAAAAGAGAACTATGGGGTAAGTGTTTTTCCCAAAGCTCAGTATATCGCGCGCTATCGCCTGCTATATGCTTAGAGCAGCGCAGCCGGGACGGATCCCGACAATACTGTCGAGATCCACCCAGCTGCGTGAGTGACAGCTGGCGCTGCCTATCTGGAGGCAGAGCCAGCTGTGCCCGCCCCCTCCCACATTCCTTCCTCAGCTCAGTGCTGGAGGGTCTGCAGGGAGATGATCGGGAAGTGAGCGGATCGTTTCTGGTCACTTCCCGATCGATAGAGTAGATCTGTGGCAGCTTCTTTGTCACAGGTCGGCTCTAACTATGAGGATGAATGGAAATCCCTCACCTCATACTTCTCCTTTAAATAAACACAAAGTTTGTTTGTAATCCTGTTATAAAACACTGGAAATAGTTACTACAGTATAGTGATAATGATAGCATCAAGGCAAAGCATGCAAATCAATGCAGTTATAAAATGGAATCAAGAGGGCAGAAAGTGGAAAGTGATTCCCTGAAGCGGGCTCTTTACTCAGGCTTCTTACCGATAAAAGCTGGTTCTTGTGAAGTATTTAAATCATGTTTATTTAAAAACAGTGACCTACTTGCCCTCACTGCTGCCTATTACTTACCTTTTAGGTTTCCCCGAAACATCTACATTTTCACCACCACCTGTATCCTTAAAATGACCCCCAACCCCTAAAATGATTCCTTAACAATTAATATAGCTCTAACACATGACCCTCAATCTTAAATTGCCCTTTAACTTAACCTAACAAACAACCCTTTACAACTCTTCTTTTAGCACTTTCATCATAGCCTGGCACCAAATGCTTCAATACCATTGTTTTATGAACTCTAAAACAATATATGTGTTCTTCAGTGCTAAATCTATGCCCAGTCTAGCCAAACAGTTTCAGTCAATAAACAACAACAATGGCGTGAACAAACCCCATGAAAAATGGCTTAATTTAAACACCCATCATGCAGTCATATCATTTACCTGCCCATCCTGCCAGGCAGCGGCAATACCCAGTAGCTGGATGACAGCCATCAGCATGGCTACAGTCACAACGTTCAGAGCAGTTCATTCCATACGTGCCATCCTAGAAATACAAATACCAAACGTTTTATAACACTTATGCACTTTATACACTTATTACAGCTGTTTCAAAATTAGATAATCTTAAACCAAACAGCAAGGGTCAACAACCAATGCCAAAAACTTCCCACTGTATGCATTAAAGATTACTCATACCAATCACATGTTTGCATTAAATAGCTTCCCCACCTCTGCTGGAATATTGATACATTTTTGTTACTTTGCTGTGCAGTCAGAAGGCAACCACTGGAGGGAAAAGGCAGCAGAATGACGGCTGATATAACCTTATTTTACATTAATGTGTGCTAATGTTTTAAAAATTATGTTTGGATCATAGCTTGTAATTATATATGTTCATAGGAGACTCTTCATCTGCAGACTCTGTATCCTGCTAGTAGTGCCTCAAAGTGATTGTACGTTGCTGACAGTGGCGTAACAATCGCCGCCTGGGTCGCTATGGCATGTGGGGGTGCTGGCTGTCACAGACACAGCTCAGCAGCGGCCACAGCGCATTTCCCCTCATAGCCGCTGCGGAGCTGTGTCAGTGACAGCCAGCCGCTGC
>NW_017307077.1:379251-475460 GCF_000935625.1 Nanorana parkeri | reverse complement strand
AGCCCACTATAGAGAGTCTATGGTGGGCTCTGCAGGGTCACTTTCCGCTGGGGCTCTGCAAGTGGCATGACTAGCAATCACGGGGCCCCATACAAAATTTTGCTATGGGGCCTTGTGATTTCTAGTTACGCCCGTGGTTGCTGATCATGTTTAAGTGTCAGACAGGGTCACCCTGATTGAAAACAGCAGACCGAAATAGAGCACGCACAATGTTTCTGGTAAAGTGAGACCATGTGATCTTATCTTATGGTTTAAGTCACTGGATAATGCTTAGAGCAGGGAAGTTTTACTCATGGAAAGAAAGAGCTACTTTTCTATAACGGTTATGCTGTCATGTTCATCACTGATCTGATACATGTGAAGAGTGAATTTTTTGAATTGCTCCATTGTAGTACACACAAAAAAATAATACCACCACCAAACATAGTGTTGTACTAGGCTACTTAGATAACAAATTGTCAAGTGAAAATTAAGCATTTAATTGCGCTCTCCTATTTTCTCAGCAATACAATTGAGAATATAATCATTGCAAGGTGTTTTATCTATAGAAAAATAATAACAATACTAGAATCAGGTAGTGTAGTGCAGTGTAAAGCTCCCATGCAGTTAATGTAGTATTACCTGGCATTGGAGTTCACAGTTTACACCTCTCCAACCAGGAGCACATGTGCAGCTTCCATTCATAGGATTGCAGGCTCCTCCATTCTGACATTGGCAAGTAAGATTACATCCAAGACCCCAGGTCCCTCGTGGGCAGTTGATGGAACAATCCACTCCATACCACCCTGATGGAAAAATGATCACAATCAAACCACTCATTGGTTAATGAAAACTGGAGGTATGAAAAACATGTTGATCTAACACTTACTGTCCATAGGAGGCACCTACACATCAGCTGTGATCTTCTGTAGATAACTCCTTTGGCTGCTAGCTCTGGCACACCACCTACTGCACTTTTATTAATAGCCCACCATTGTGATAGGTAGCATCAATAACTAAAGGCACAAGACCTGGGATAAGGTGTGTCAGAGCTGGAAACATAAGATCTAATTGCTGTTTTTATATCAGGACACTTTGGCATTCCTTGCTCCAGGGCACTCTAGAGGAGGTCAGAGCAGATGAGCCACCACATGAAGTTAAGTTTGGTTTACAGTGTCTTAATGCCAACAAGTCTCCCACCTAGATCCTACTCTTTCTGCATGTGTGCAAGTTAATCTCAATTCTTTCCTATAGAAAGGCCATCTACCATCACAATAAATAAGAGATTGCCTTTCCATAGGAATTAGTGGAGATTCTTTATGTATTTTCCTCGCCGCCGCGGCGGGTGTGCTCCCCCCCCCCCCAGCCACTGTGGTAGATGAGGGCGGTGTTCGGAATGGAGGAGGCGGGGCCCGCCACCTCCATTCCCTGGCCAGCGACCTAAGAGCAGGTGGGGCCAGTGATGTAAGAGAAGGCGGGGCCCGTCGATTGCAGAGGAGGCGGGGCCAGTGGACAGAACAGGAGTCGGGGCCCGGGGACGGAACAGGAGTCGGGGGCCGGCGACCACAGAGGCGCTGACAGGAGATCTCAGACCCTGCTAAGCCCACTATAGAGAGTCTATGGTGGGCTCTGCAGGGTCACTTTCCGCTGGGGCTCTGCAAGTGGCATGACTAGCAATCACGGGGCCCCATACAAAATTTTGCTATGGGGCCTTGTGATTTCTAGTTACGCCCGTGGTTGCTGATCATGTTTAAGTGTCAGACAGGGTCAACCTGATTGAAAACAGCAGACCGAAATAGAGCACTCACAATGTTTCTGGTAAAGTGAGACCATGTGATCTTATCTTATGGTTTAAGTCACTGGATAATGCTTAGAGCAGGGAAGTTTTACTCATGGAAAGAAAGAGCTACTTTTCTATAACGGTTATGCTGTCATGTTCATCACTGATCTGATACATGTGAAGAGTGAATTTTTTGAATTGCTCCATTGTAGTACACACAAAAAAATAATACCACCACCAAACATAGTGTTGTACTAGGCTACTTAGATAACAAATTGTCAAGTGAAAATTAAGCATTTAATTGCGCTCTCCTATTTTCTCAGCAATACAATTGAGAATATAATCATTGCAAGGTGTTTTATCTATAGAAAAATAATAACAATACTAGAATCAGGTAGTGTAGTGCAGTGTAAAGCTCCCATGCAGTTAATGTAGTATTACCTGGCATTGGAGTTCACAGTTTACACCTCTCCAACCAGGAGCACATGTGCAGCTTCCATTCATAGGATTGCAGGCTCCTCCATTCTGACATTGGCAAGTAAGATTACATCCAAGACCCCAGGTCCCTCGTGGGCAGTTGATGGAACAATCCACTCCATACCACCCTGATGGAAAAATGATCACAATCAAACCACTCATTGGTTAATGAAAACTGGAGGTATGAAAAACATGTTGATCTAACACTTACTGTCCATAGGAGGCACCTACACATCAGCTGTGATCTTCTGTAGATAACTCCTTTGGCTGCTAGCTCTGGCACACCACCTACTGCACTTTTATTAATAGCCCACCATTGTGATAGGTAGCATCAATAACTAAAGGCACAAGACCTGGGATAAGGTGTGTCAGAGCTGGAAACATAAGATCTAATTGCTGTTTTTATATCAGGACACTTTGGCATTCCTTGCTCCAGGGCACTCTAGAGGAGGTCAGAGCAGATGAGCCACCACATGAAGTTAAGTTTGGTTTACAGTGTCTTAATGCCAACAAGTCTCCCACCTAGATCCTACTCTTTCTGCATGTGTGCAAGTTAATCTCAATTCTTTCCTATAGAAAGGCCATCTACCATCACAATAAATAAGAGATTGCCTTTCCATAGGAATTAGTGGAGATTCTTTATGTATCAGAAGAAGAGCTTAACTATGCAATTTCTGCAGTGGAGGTTGTGTTGTTCCCTGCAGAAAGTCTTGTTTGTGTATCACTCAGCTGTAGATCCTCAAACCATCTCTGAATTGGTGCTGCACTGTCCTTCCTTCTGGAGAGTGGCTACTTTTGTTCCCCATGGTCCCTGTGTGTGTTGTAAAGTAGCCACTGCTCGCTCCCATGATGGACTACAATCTGAATACAAATTAGATAACTAAGAGATTGTAGTCCATCACAGGATCAAGTTAGGATCTGTGGCTACTTTCCAACATGATTTGAGTTTCTACAGCTGAGTGATACACAAGTAAGCTACATTTAAGGGGAATAAGGTCATGGGACAGATTTAGGAAGTAGGTTTAGGATTGAGGAAGTAGGTATAGGAAATAAAAGAATGGGAAGGGGAGGAGACCAGTTAACTTTTCAAAAAACATGGTGTGAGACATGGAAGTAAAAAATTGTCTGAGGGAGAGCATTCGGTCTTCTAGGAATGCATGATCACCCGTTTAGCAGCTGTAAGGATGTGTTGGAGCAATTTGAATTGGTTGGGGGTTCAAATGTCTCATATTTGTAAGGTAGCTTCTATGAACTGAAATGAAGTGGGAATCTCACCTGCTTTACAGGTACATGAACCATCAACGGAAGAGCACACAGCGCTGTTCTTACAGTTGCAAACAGAGGAGCAGTTACTGCCATAAGTACCAGCTGCACAGGGTATAGAACAGTATTCACCCTAAGATACAAAGACTTGATTAGTTGACAAACACAGAGAACGTTTTCAAAAGGCCATTAAAAAACACTCTTATAACAATCCAACAAAGTAGGTTGAATAGTGATGATTTTGCTGCACTGTTGGCATTGGACAAAAAAAACAAACAAAGATTCATGAATGCTACCTATTTTCCAGCAAGCTGGGAGACTCGAACTTACATAGTAGTCACAGTTTTCTCTGTACTGAAACACGTTTTTAATTATTCACTATTAATGCTAATACATGTTGACTTTTCAACATCTTGGCCAACAATCAACCAATCTATAGGCAAATAAAGTAAGTAAATAAAACAGATGGAAAAAATTACATTAATCAGGTGTCTGCAGCAACAAATTTGCCGACTGCTGAATGCAATTGTAAAACTGGTTTATTATGATATTTTATGTATTATTATTATTTCATTACATCTCTGAACCATGTATTCTATGTTATATACACATTTTAAGCAGGGCTGCATGTTGTGTAAAAAGACATGTAAAGAAGCACTACTGTTTTATGTTACATTTGGACTTGTTTAATAAAGCAGTAGAAAATGTAGTATCTCAATAATCAATCAGATATTGTCTTTTACTAATTTTCTACAGAAACCTAAAGCTTATTACACATCTTACAATTGGATCATACTATCTGCTTTAGATCTACCAACAACCATGTAGTACAAGGGCCTGCCTGTACAAATTGATTGGGTAGATTAGGCAGGTCCTTATATTACATAGCTTTAGTAAATCTAAAGTTGATTTAACAACTACTCCTCACTTTACGACCTCCAGTACCCTTTTAATGGCCGCTCAGACTTACAACCAGAACAAGAATTGGGTATTTACAGTATACAAACCTAAGTAACCGACCTTTCAGACTTAAGACCAGCTCTCCGAACGGGCGGTATTGTACAATGTACTGTATATTAGAGCTGATTTCCTCTATTCCTCACTTAGCGACCTATTCGCTTAATGACCTAGTTGAAGGAACGGAACTCGTTTGTTAGATGAGGAGTATCTGTACAGAGATTGTGGGGTCAGATTATAACATGTATAATGACCCTAAAATGTGGTTGGTTACTATAGATTACTACACATTAAAGGGTAAATATAATGGTTTAGGTCAATTTTTGTAAATTCCTAAGCGCTTAAACTATTTTATATCTGTTTTTTTTACAGTGTGTATAACATTTTTGTTACTTAAACATCTAATATATGACAAAGGATTTTTCAGAGCACTGAAAAGAGACAGGACAGCGTGCACATTTCACCTTGAGCTACTGACCTCTGTTAACAACAGGCTTTGTGCATCAGAGGGTAGATAGCAACAAATTACTATGTGAAAAAGAGGCTAATGCTCTACCTATTGGCTAAATATATCTATATGCAATATTTTTTATTTACCTGATTATAAAAAGTTTTTTATGTATTTCTTTGAGTTCTGACTGCAATTGATAATAAAATATATGCACAAAACCACTGTACATTTCCTTAAAGGCATAGTATTTGTACTTTGTACTTCCCTATTAAAGTAAACCAGGGCTGGAAGAAATACAGAAGCTACCGTTGCTGATTTCTGCTGAAAATGGAGTTCCAGTCACTGGACCTGGAACAATGCACATCGGGAGTTTTCTGCCTTTACTTGCTGCCTACATGTTATGTATGTTCGTGGTGTGTTTATAAGGTTAGTAAATCAACCCCAAAGAATCAACATTTACACTTAATTTTGTTAAGTTATCTTTTCAGCACTTACTGCTTGGTATTTAAAAGCTGCCAGGCCTTAGACAGTGACATGTGTACCACGCACTCACTATCCACCCAAGTTAGAATGAAGCCTGGGTCAATGGAGCAGGTTGTTAATCTACATGCAACATCAAGCATCTGTCTGGAAGTCAGAAAATACTGAGACTTTACTCATGGTTTGAGAGTCTCACCTTGCCATGAACATATACCAGCTGCTTGTCAGCTTCCAGGCATATAGCGGAAGTCATAGACAGGCAGATCACTCAGAGAACGTCAGACTGTGAGAAATCTGCTCATTGTTCCCATTCCCAGTGAAAAAAAGAAAAAGATCTTTTTTAAGTTGCAAATATTTTACAATTGATCTGAAGATCTCCATGTTTGATACTTTTATTTTTAGTTATTACAGATATTTATATAGCGCTGACAATTTATACAGTGCTTTACAGTGCACATTTACATTAGTCCCTGCCCTCAAGGAGCTTACAGTCTAAGTTCCCTATCTCACATGCATATATATGAAGGCCAATTTAGACAGGAGCCAATTAACCTTCCAGGGTGTCTTTGGCGTGTGGGAGAAACCATAGTGCCCCGAGGAAACTTGCAAGCACAGGTAGAACATGTAAACTCCTTGCAGATAGTGTCCTGACCGCAGGGCCAGATTAACATAGGGGCTACTGGAGCGCTAGCTCCAGGCCCACCACTAAAAATAGGCCCGGCTGGCCCGGATCATCTCGATATGCCCAATGGTAATCCAGGCTGAACACAATTAGGCAGAGGCGCCTCTCTTTTTAGGCATATTAGTTGGCCGCTAATATGCAAGCCCACTAATATGGGAGCGAGCAGCTGTCTTTGGTGCTTCCTGTCCAACTGACCAACAGCATCAGGCCTATGATGCTCTTAATCCAGCCCTGCCTGACCGGGATACAAACCGGGGACCCCCCCTTGCTGAAAGGCAGAAGTGCTAACCACTAAGCCACTGTGTGTTCAGACACAATTTTCAGTGCCTACAGGGAGAGTCAGTAAAGCATTCTCCCTCCCATCCACCGAGGGAGGAAGAATGAATGGACTACAAGTTCGGGGACATCACCGCACTTGTATTCCATTAAATGTGGAATATAACATGGGTGCAAAAAATGAAAAAAGGGCCTCAATCATGAAGGGGTTAAAACAGTGAACTCTTGGAAGGCCAAATGATGTGATATGTGATGTTCAAATCTGTAGCATGAATATACAGTACAGGGCCTTCCAAGGTACGCCTAGAATTACATTCTAATACTCTTCCCTACCTCTCCAGTTCATTCAGTGATACAAAGAAAGAGCAATCATTAGAAAAACATCATCACCAAAATGATGTTTTATTCCCTCTAATCTAGACTTGGTGAAATACAAATTGCAATCAAAGTCAAACCACAATCAGTTGCACTCATCAGGAAAATTTGCAAATTAGGTTCATAAACAAGAGACGTCAGTGAATGAATTACAGATAACAGATCAAATTCACCAGAGAACAGATGTTTAGAATTTGGTATTTTAGAATTTCATACAAGGGTAACATACAGGTATGCAATCAGTTATCTTGAATATTGGGTACATTCTGCATTCTTAGGGGTCTTTATGTCATTAGGAGAGAGATGCCTAAAGCATATTAAAGCTGTGCACTCTTAACATTATGTTGGCAGCTTAACCATAGACTCAAACCCTCTGATCTCAAGATCTAACCACGTAATGGTTTGTAGATCCTGCTAATATATGGCCAGCTGTTGTCTAAACATTGTTTAACTCCTAAAGCTGAACTCCAAGCAGATATAAAAGGCCCAAATTAAAACACCTCTATATTCATTATTGCATCTTACATTTTTTTTTCAACTCAAGCAAAGTAAATAACTATATTTGACTTGCTATCAGCCTCTTGCAGTCTCTGCACAGCAGAGCTAAGACTGGGTAAGGAAGAAGCAGCACAAGAAGCCAATCAGTTATGCTGCAGAGCAAGGACAGGAGCATGCTAAAGAGGAGTGAATGACAAAGAGCTGAGCTCATTACTCAGCCAATTCTCCTTTTGCTTTCCTAACACTGTAAAGTAGGGTATTCATCAGGGACGTGCGGTCAGGGGGGCATGTGAGGCAGAGCTTCACCTAGAATTATGGAGCAAAAAGCTGTCAGCTTCATCAAGAGGTATGGCACGTCACTGGTATGCATGGCACTATTTTCTTCATTCAACTTGCAGGCTGATTGTAAAAAATAGAACAGATGCCTCCACCAACGCCTACGAGTGTTGACAGATGAATCCCCCCCTGTTTTCTTTGTATCCTGACAGCAGCCGCTGGCCGAATACCCGAACGCACCTAGCAGCTGATTGGGTGCTAGCTCTATTTGGAGAATTTTCCAAGCAGCTCCCTCGATCGGCTGATCAAGGGATGCCGGCAATGGAATGGTGCCAGCAGCAACACCCATGGTACGAATTGCATCCGATTAATCGGGAACTGGCCGCAATTCGAACCATGTGTACCTGACTTTCTGGACTGCAGTAGTGAAAAATACGGGGGGGGGGTGTGGTGTGTCAGAGCTGTATAAATCTAAATACTGGATGGATAGAAATACAAATCCTATGTATTTCATTTGTGTATTTAGCTATGCTGAAAGGTCAGCTGTAATTCACTTTTATATACACGACACACTTTCTTGCTTACTCCATCACTAGCACTCCTCACTTCCATGCTGGGCAAACAGTGCTCAAAAGGAAGCAGAGAAACAGTTCTACATACCTCTGCAAAATATTGCCACAACCTAACGGCTGAGATAGCAAAGTCTCTGGTTTTCAGACTGGAAGTGATTTTACAACAGGCACTCCAAAGTGAAGAGTTTTGTGTGTCGGATTTTAGGGAGAGATGCTGGGTCAGCACAGATAGTAATTAGACAGTCCGAGAAGAGGAGAGAGCTATGACATTCAGGGGGGCTGTGCTAAGGAATCGACTCTTCCTGCAATAGTCACACATTCTAGCAAGCTCAGAGGCACATTACAAGTGAAAAAGGAAAATCACTTGATTTTTCCGTTCTTGTGACTACAATTTTTTAAGATGATCACATGTTCTCTTTAAAGATACAAGTTTTTAAATCTTATATATAAGAAATTTTTATTACAAAGAAATAACCCAGGCTTCACCCATAAGGGTGCCCACACACCTTACGATAATCGTACAATAATCGCAGGAAATCCCGCGATCGTACGATTATCGTAAGGTGTGTGGAAGCCGTGCGACCTCTACTACTGTAAGGTCGCACCACTTTTAACTTACGAACATGTTCGAAAACCCGCCGAGCATCGTACGACAAAAGTCTTGTGATGGTTGTAAGGTGTGTGCCCAGCATAACACAGGTTTTTCAGAGCATTTGGGGCTTTCTAAAGAGAGCACAACGGAAGCTTTTCTTTTCTGACTCTCTTTCTCTACCTGAAAGTTTGTGGAGCTATACAGAGCAGGCATGAGGGGGATGTGTGTGTAATGTAAGCTATAGCTATTTAGCTCAATAAACAGACTTTTAAAATTAACCTGGTATACTAGTATCCGTATCGGTGCTGATACCGAGTATTTGGGTGAGTACTCGTACTCGTCCAAATACTCCAATATTTACCTCTGATACCGGAACCTCCATTTAGAGGGAGATCTCCCTCTTACCGGCAGTGCCGAGGGAGAATGGAGCCGGCTTCCTTTCCAATCAGGAAGCCGGGTGGTTAAGTTATGACTCGCCTCCCGGCTTCCTGATTGCCTAGGAAGCCGGCTTCACTTATTGCTAGGCAGTGTGCCTTCCTAATCAATCAGGAAGCCAGGCAGCATGTAATGACCCACCTTGTGGCTTCCTGATCGGTCAGGAAGCCAGACTGCCTAGCAACAAGTGAAGCTGGCTTCCTAGCCAATCAAGAACGGCACCTCATGACTCGCCGCCAGGCAGCCTCGGCAAGTGAAGCCGGTGTTCTTTCGCTAGAACACCGGCTTCACAGGCAATCAGGTAGCCCGGTGATCCACCGCCATGATCTGCCACCCGACTTCCTGACAATTGGGGCACACGACACCAGTACGCGGTATATACGAGAGCACCGAAAAAGAAAATATCGTTACTCACACTCCAGAGCCGCAGCAAGCTTCTTTTGCGCCCGAGGCAAGAACAGAAAATTGTGCCCCCAACAGACCTGTGCGGTATGTGACGTCATGCGCCCCCGCTTTCAGGATGGTGGAGCGCATGCGCAGAATGCACTGGTGGCCAAATCCAAAGTAGCATAAAAATGTGTTTCGTTTGACGAAACTAATGAAAACATTTTGACTTTCCGTTAATTTCGTCCGAAACTAATTTTTAGTCTTTGCACATGTCTAGTAATGTATGTGTCACACCCCTGACATTTCCCTTTTGAAATAGAAAAAGAGATTGAGGACACAGAGTCCTCTGCCCATACAGGTGGGAGAGAGCAGCAGGAATCCGATGATACAGAGCAGGCATGAGGGGGATGTGTGTGTAATGTAAGCTATAGCTATTTAGCTCAATAAACAGACTTTTAAAATTAACCTGGTATACTAGTATCCGTATCGGTGCTGATACCGAGTATTTGGGTGAGTACTCGTACTCGTCCAAATACTCCAATATTTACCTCTGATACCGGAACCTCCATTTAGAGGGAGATCTCCCTCTTACCGGCAGTGCCGAGGGAGAATGGAGCCGGCTTCCTTTCCAATCAGGAAGCCGGGTGGTTAAGTTATGACTCGCCTCCCGGCTTCCTGATTGCCTAGGAAGCCGGCTTCACTTATTGCTAGGCAGTGTGCCTTCCTAATCAATCAGGAAGCCAGGCAGCATGTAATGACCCACCTTGTGGCTTCCTGATCGGTCAGGAAGCCAGACTGCCTAGCAACAAGTGAAGCTGGCTTCCTAGCCAATCAAGAACGGCACCTCATGACTCGCCGCCAGGCAGCCTCGGCAAGTGAAGCCGGTGTTCTTTCGCTAGAACACCGGCTTCACAGGCAATCAGGTAGCCCGGTGATCCACCGCCATGATCTGCCACCCGACTTCCTGACAATTGGGGCACACGACACCAGTACGCGGTATATACGAGAGCACCGAAAAAGAAAATATCGTTACTCACACTCCAGAGCCGCAGCAAGCTTCTTTTGCGCCCGAGGCAAGAACAGAAAATTGTGCCCCCAACAGACCTGTGCGGTATGTGACGTCATGCGCCCCCGCTTTCAGGATGGTGGAGCGCATGCGCAGAATGCACTGGTGGCCAAATCCAAAGTAGCATAAAAATGTGTTTCGTTTGACGAAACTAATGAAAACATTTTGACTTTCCGTTAATTTCGTCCGAAACTAATTTTTAGTCTTTGCACATGTCTAGTAATGTATGTGTCACACCCCTGACATTTCCCTTTTGAAATAGAAAAAGAGATTGAGGACACAGAGTCCTCTGCCCATACAGGTGGGAGAGAGCAGCAGGAATCCGATGAGAAGCTGGAGCCTGTGCCGCTCCTCTTCTCCCTACCGAGCCGCAGCTGTGTTGGCCGCCTGGCGCCCCGGTTGCCAATGGCGCCCTCTGCTCGCCATGGCAACAGGGGCGAGGGGGGCGCAGCCAGGCCGGCCCTGACTGCACCCCCTCTCAGCTGCGCCTGAGGCGAGTGCCTCGCTCGCCCCATGGTAGCTACAGCCATATCATACCCAATACCGAAAAACCGGTATTGGTGCATCCCTAAAATATATATATACAATATATCTCAAACTCTCTGTTATCAGGTATTCAACTAACCAGAACTCTCATCTAGCCAGAAAAAAAAATCCCCTGTGTACTCACTGTTCTGCTTATCTGCGGCATGTATTATCCTGAAAACGATTTTTTGTCTTAATTTGTTTTAGGTGTGTCTATTTGTCTTAATTTGCTTTTGATTACTGCATTTCAATATTAATATGAAGTCAATACAGTGTTTATGTTATGGTATGGTATAGTATGGGGTATAGCATTAGTTAGACCTATTTTTCACGGTAACACTCAAGTAACCAGAAACTACATTGACCTGGAATCTAAGAATTTCCCATGGATGTCGGATAACGGGGAGTTTACTGTATATATACAGTATATATTAGTATATTTATTCACATAAAAAAAATGTAGTCCCATACTAAATGTTTTTACATGAGACTAATAATTCACTTCTAAGGCGTCATTTAAAAATGTAAACTAATACAGTAATGTCATACCTCGTTGTCATTAACTACCATCAACAATCAGACTTCACCACTCTTCTAAAAAATATACAGTCAGGAAATAGAGGAGCTTAAATTCTGATTTACCGTAAAGCCCGGGGCACAGATGCATTTCCCAATCACGCTGTCACAGTCTGCACCATTTTGGCAGCTGCAGATTTGCTGACAGGATTCGCCATAGAAGCCGGGAGAACAGGTCTCATTACAGTAGAGTCCAGACCAGCCAGGCTTACAGGAACATTCTCCAGACATTGGATGACAGCTGAGAGGACAGGATGAAAGAGACAAGAGAACAAATGATTCAAACACTGAATATGACACCAAATGCAGTTTTGCCAGTTCTCCTCTGTCTTTGTATAAAGCACAGTTTATGAAAGTTTTCTCTTTGCACTGTTGTTCAGGGACAACAGGAGGTGCTGCTACATGGAAAGTTGGATGGCAACTCAAAATTCACAGGAATTATGACAGGGAGAGCTCACCATTGAAGTATCTAAAAACATGTAAGAAGTCAGAGGCGGACTCTACCCACCAAGCGACTCCACTTATAACTAAAATAAGAGTGATGATGGGTCCTTATGTCTCATAAGGGCTCATAGTAGAGCCTTTGGTTGGACTAACACTTTTTTTTTTTTATAAAAAAGCAGGAGTGTAGTCATATGGTCCCTATGGAGCCCTCCACAGCCCTGACTCCTAAGCCTATCCAAATTCATGGGCTGAGCAAGAGAAAACAATTATTCCCTAAACAAAACAAAATGTAGATTGTAAGCCCTCATGGGCAGGGCCCTCCTTACCATCTTGTCTTGATTTGTATTGTGATTGTAATGTCTTCCCTATATTGTAAAGCGCTGCGCAAACTGTTGGCAGTATATAAATCCTGTATTATAATAATAATAATAAACAGCATGGATGGAGGAATCTCCACTGCCAGATGTTGTATGCAGATGGAATGCAGTCAGTGTTCAGCCATTCAGCTCAGTCAATTTGTTAAAGGATACGTGCACTATGAAACAAAGTGCACTTATAATTTTGACCCCTTTAAGATTACCGAATTGATCCCTCCTCGCGCAGAGATAAATACTTACCGATAACCGACAGGCCCGGCCTCCACTGTTGGTTGACGTCTTCCTTCTTCTGGGCGCGCCTGTGTAGTACATCCTCACTGACATCTGGCCCATCTACCTCTGTCTCCCAGATGGGAGACGAGCCCCATGGAAGTCAAGGGGGATGTACTCTGTAGACACGGCCAGGAGAAGAAAACGTTCACCATAGGTTGTCAACAAACAGCGAAGGCCAGGTCCGTCGGAACTCATTAAATATTCATCTCCCCCTCCCTTTTAGATTGTAAGCCCTCAAATGCAGGGCCCTCCTTACCCTCTTGTCTGGAATTGTATTGTAATTGTAATGTCTCCCTTATATTGTAAAGCGCTACGCAAACTGTTGGCGCTATATAAATCCTGTATAATAATAATAATAATAATAATAATAATCTGAATAATCTGTGCAGGGGGAGGATGGGATTGATTAGGAAATCTTAAAGTGGACTTTTGCCAAGCTGGGTGCTGCTTGCAGGGCCACCCATGGCTCAAATCTCACCCGATTCAGAAGGAATTGACCACCATAAAGTCGTTATGGCCAGCTTTAATCAGTGTTTTGATGAATTTAGTGCAATACAGAACAATGTTTAAATAAACAAATTCCTGAGTAGATTGTGGAATGGATTTATACAATATTAATATAAAATAAATATATTTAATCTTTTGTCTAGCACAGAAGCCAATGACTTTATCAGTGCATTGACCTTTGTGTTATAGGTTCTGTCCATATGTCCCATACCTGGCTAAAAGGCCATCTGTCTCTACCTGAAACAGCAGTCCCATTGAGCGTGTATGTAGAGCCAGCTGCTGCTACATAACAAATTGACAGGGTCAGCTGTGTAGAAGAGGCATGTTAACAAGACCAGCACAATGGGGCCCTTGTACCACTTTCCCTGATAGCATTCTCCCTTCAACTACAAGGAGACTTCGAAGAACCAAATCAAATATCCTGTCAATGTAAAGACTATTTTATGGGACTTTACTGTCAGTCAGTCTCCTCTGGGTCTCCTTGGAATTAACTGCTAAATGGGAGGTATAGCGGGGAAATGAAAGCAGCATTAATTACTACTATGTGCAGGTACTACAATAATGTTTTAAAACCTAGCCTAGAGAATATCTATAATGTAATGCAGCCTTTCTTAGCCAGGGTCTTCTGCTATCCTCCGTGGGGGGGGGGCTTGGAATTTCTGCACAGCATCATGCTTTTACATGGTGCAGGCTGGCTTCTGATGTGAAGTGTGCTCTTGATGTGAATGGGGAACCTCTGATATGAAGGGGGCTTCTAATGTAAAGGGTGACTCTGATGTGAAAGGTGGAATTCTGATGTGAATGGGGGGCTAGATATGAAGGGGAATGAAGGGGAACTTCTTTTCTGTGTATTTTTGCATGGTGTTCCTCCTCAAAATCCTTATCAGATGTAAGTCTCTATTAATACTCACACATGTAAGTATTAATAGAGACATTTCTTTAGCATACATGAGGAACCTTTTAATAACATTCAATAAGGAAATCCCCAATAACACATGCAGACATAAAAACATTACCATGCAAGCCCTTACATGTTTCACCTCAGAAGAGGCATGTGTTGTTACTAATGGTATTGGGACAGATGATTACTTAATATAGTACAACGTTATCTACACACGACCTGGCAGAAATAATCATTTCATTTCTTAATTCCAAGATTATAAAATCATGTAATCACAGATAATAACATTAAAGGATGTCAGTGCAAGTAAAATATTTGAAAGTTATGATGAGGTCATACCGTAGTAACTTGGTAATAACTTGGCCCACACTTGCATACATTCACTATTCTTTTTTAAACTTTTGTAATTCCTTGTTCTCTAGTTGTTCCCAAACCATTCCCCCCTACATTGGCAGTTGTCTCCATCAGCTATCTGAAGGAGACAGGCTGGAGGGAGCGCTGTCAAAGCCAGCCATCTCAGAGGTGCGGGAGAGTATACCTTTGTTATTTTCCTCCCTACACCAAAATAAACACTTGACCCCCTAGGCTACCCCCGCACTGCAAGGGCCAATAAAAAATGTGCCCAGAGTTCTACTTTAAACTTTCCTTCTGATGACTATTATATACAGATGACGTTTGTACAAGCAAAGCTGCACAGCTCATCAGAGCTTCATTTTTCTGCAGGTACTTTGGAATGGACATTATGAACCAAGGATAGGACTAAAGTAAGCAGGACAATTTACGTTAAGTCCAAATAACTGTTTTTTTTATGGTCTACTAAGTAATATATAAATCAATATGTACACATTTTACCTGTACAAATAGAAATACTTATAATTCATTGTGAAATTGGTTGAAAATCAGTGACACAGCATTTATATAACTTTAGAGTTAAAAGTGATTTATATAACTTGTTTTCAAATATTTAGGTTAGTAGTAGTTGTTAACTGTATGACCTTTCACATGAATATGTGATATAAAAATACAGATAAGCTCCTATTTAATTTTCATGAGTACGCACTGTTGGGAAAAACATGTTAGTATAAAAGAAGACCGGGGCTTGCTTTGCGTTCAGGTTGCTTTGCCATGCGTAGTATGTGGGCATCCACTATTGTTTTCTCTCAATTTGTTCTACAGCCATGGAAGCCTGAGGGTGTGTATGTTGGGAATTAGCAGTCAGAATCATTCATTGCTGAGATGAGCAAGCAAAGCATTAACTATCACCTTAACACTGATTAATCACAGCACCCAAAGTCAATACATGAAATAGCTTTCACGTCTGGGCTCTGTTGAGGATGCTGTTTTCTTTTTACTACACACTGGTGAGGTCCAGAAGGAGCTGATTACACAGCAAGTCATTTTTTGGATAAGAACATTAAATCATTACCGTAATATCGTCCAGAATTATAAGCCTAGCATTTCTTTTCAATTAGGCAGTGGGCTGTCACCAAATCAAGTGGTGAGCAAGGTAATGTGTGTATACTGTATGTGCTTTCCCCAGTTTACTTCCCTTAGGGCCTGTTCACACAACGTCCGTTTTGTGTGCTGACCTGATCCGTACGCTCCTGCACTAAAAATGCATCCCAATGTATCCCTATGTGTTTTATGGGCTACAGTTCTCACGTGCGCAGTGCGTTCAGGTTACGACAGAAAAAATACTGCATGTCACATTTTGTACAGTCAGGAAACGGACCGGAAACGCAAAACGCACTGCACTGCAGCTAACATACTGACAGCCCCACTCCAGCAAAAAAATATATATATCTTTTTAACTGGAACGCATCAAAACCGCGGCCAAAACGCACTGCATCAGTAGCACCGCGTCTGCAGATCCGCACCTGATCCGGACCTGATCAGGACCTGATATCATGTGAACAGGCCCTTAAGGTGGCCATACACCTTACGATTATCGGACGACACTTTTCATCCAATGATCGAACCGTCGTACAATTGTCTTACGGCGGCCCCATTATGCCCCGATTATCGCAAGGTTTAATTAGACGTAATTAAAGAAAAGCACCTGGACGAATTGCGGTAATCAACCGCACGTATTTTTGTTTGCGCATGAGCAGTGTAGATCGTAGGACTTTTGACGTACGGAAACGCCACTAACCTTGCAATAATCGTACGACCGGCCAAAGTTTTCAAACATGCTTGAAAGTCAAAAGTCGTACGATTGTACAGTATTTGCGTTGTACACTGCCCATACACCTTGCGATTATCGGACGAAAACGCGATGCAACATATAGGGTTTGATTCACTACAGGCAAATCGGCTGCTTTCTTACCAAAGTGGATTTGTATTTCACAAATAATTTTTTCCCTTAGCTTAGTAAATGGAGTAAATCTCTGCTGATTTCAATCATCCAATCATGTGCTTGGGTATTCTTTACAAAATGAGTATTCACCACGTTCACTAAGCTAAGTCAAAATTTCCCTGCAAAGTAAAAATTCACTTTGCAAAGTGGACATGCTCTACTCCTGTAGTAAATCAACCCCAACAGAGAGGTGTTACTGGCAAGATCACTTGGTAAAAATAAAGAAAACATTATTTTGTTGGGTTTAGATATACCTTAATTGCCTTTCTGAGGATAAATAGAATAGACAGCAAATCTCTTTTCTCACTTAGCATTACATACTGGAACAAGAAATGAAGGAGTGGATTTTAAAGAAGAACTCCAAGCAAAACCTGTATTAACCCTTGCAGTGGGGCTACGCTGCAGCATTGGAATGTCCCTCAGAATCCTCACGTCCCCACTACAAGGGTTAATAAAAGTTTTGCCTTGAGTTCTTCTTTAATTATAGGGTTATATTTCCTCACACCAGGGACATAGACATTAGCAGAGTTCTAGTTATCAATAAATGTCATGAAAACGTCTCACAAAACACATCACAGCAATCTTCCATTTGATATATTTTTGTAAGTTACCTTTGGGTGGTTTTTACATGACATGGACACTTTTTGTCACACTTCATCCCGTAGAGACCCTCTGAGCACAGTCGTGTTTCACAGTGTGTCCCTGTATAGCCCGCCTCACAAAGACACGCTCCGCTAATGTGGTAACATTTGCCGTTATTAACACATCGGCATGTCTCAGCACAGTTCGCTCCATACATCCCAACTGGACATTCATCCTGACATCTAAAATATTTAAGAACAAAACTATGTTAGTAAGTCTTTTATCGTCACTACAAATGCCCATCCCCCTTCAATATTACCGGACCTTGCAAAGACCACGGATTAGGCAGTGATGTTACTCTAAAGACCACAGCCAGGGCTGTCCCTACACTATCTGTGGGATGGGGTGCTGTCAGTGAATGGTCGTCCCTGTTGGGGGGTTGGGATGAGGGGATGAGGTGCTCTCAGTGAGTTGTCATTCGGAATTCGGAGAGGGGGGGGGGGGGTCGGATGGATGGATGCTCTTTACCTCTCCGGCGGCTCAGTCTGGCATCCGGCCCAGCTCACTGACATCACTGGTTGGCAGGAGCTAGGCGGGATACCACCAGCCAGAGCGTCCAACTCAGCTACTGCCACCCGGTGACATCAGTGAGCTGAGTGGGAAGCTGGACAGAGCTTCACAGGTTGCTAAGAGCTCTTAGCAACCTGAGACGCTATGGCTGCCCCCTGCCGCCCCCCAATGAGATCCACCTCAGGCTTCCTTAGGGATGGTCCTGACCAAAGCCCACATCAGACAGTGTTTCATCGTTCCCCTGAGCTGCAGACTATATACTACTGCTCCTATATGGCTTTCAACATATAGAGCAGCATTAAAGTCTGATGTGAGGTCTGAGTGGGGCCTGCAGCATTAACAAAATAGATAAGATGGGCCAATAGGCCCTACATTAGTTGTATAGTAATCCTTTGACAACACACATCAACTCTATGCCTGTTAAGATTCATAGGTGGAAAATGTAATTTCTCTCACCTTTCCCCATTGTATCCAGGACTGCAATGACATTGGCCTGTGGCAGAGTCACACGTCCCTCCATTGTGGCATTGGCACTCCTGACTACAGTTTCTGCCGTAACGACCCTCAGGACAAGGCTGGCCACAGACTGTGCCCTAAATTAAAACAGAATGGTATCATGCAGCTTAGAAAAACAGTGAAGGCATTGAGGCAGGAGCTAATTAAAATTAAATTCGACCTCATAGTTTTTTTAAAACAATTTTCCCGAAGTACAAAATAGTACACATTTAAAACTGACAATGACAAAGCCATTTATTACACTAATGTAATTTCATAAACTAGCAGATGCAGGTTCAATAAAGCTAAACTCCAGCACAGTGATGGCAGTCTTACACAGGAATCTTGCTGACTACAGGGAAGAGCGGACATATCCCCTCATCAGTGTGCTGCTCCTACTTAACTGTCCAAACAGCAGGCTGGGGTGTGAAGTGACCAAGTAAGCAGAACTACTTTAGCCAATAGTCACAGAAATGTTGGTACTATTGCTAGAATATATATGCAAGGAATATAATGATATGATTAGATAATGATTTTTGCCTGGAGTTCAACTTTAAATTTAATGATTAAATAATCACACATTCAGTCTTCTGGCCTGTTACAACCTAACCATTATTTAATTACTGTCAAGTAAATTCAGTGATCTGGTTTGTCAAGTGTTAGCAATGCAACTGTTCCCATATATATAATGTATACAGTATATCTGAATCTCTGTATTCTAGAGATCCATTAAGAGACCCAGGACCAATCTGAAGGCTTGCATGTGAAGTTATATTTCATTTCCCTAGTATAAGATTTCCATATTTATTTGAACAGCGACTCCTTTTAACACATACTCAGCATAGGCAGAGGATTATGGAAGTGTCAGAGAAAGAATTTCATAACTTTCTCATATAAAGAGATGCGCAGTTCTAGCAATGTGCATGGAAAGTAAATATCAGATAAGAAGTGTGATCTCTGGTTCATTAACATCTTTAATCTAGAAGGGCGATAGTTGCCTAAGAAGGAAGTACCATTTTTGACATCTATCTTTAGAAGGGCAAACACTGGTAATCGCAATATACACCAGATTTTTCATCTGAAGAACATGGTCTTTTAAGCAAATATATAAAAAAAAGTAAATACATATCATCTCATCTTTATACAAGGTTGCTGAAATATGTGAATCCAAAAACCTACTTGCAGCTTAGTTGGATTCAGAGCAAACTGTACCTAGCGCATACGTGTGAATATATAACTGTGGAAAGACAATCATATATTGCCGTCAAATCTATCATATCTATCAGGAGAATTAAAACCAGTAATAAATACAAACATCTAATTGTGGTATCCCTGTTTCAGATATTTATTTCCCCATTTTACTGTAACATATGAATGGTAAGAATTAATTGCAGTTTGCTTACAGAAGATTAACACTGTATAAAGTAAAAGCATTTACATTTTAGATTTTATGCCCAAACCTTCATTTTTACACCACTACAGTATATCAATAGTCATAATACAATTAGTTTAAAATGAATCATTTTTGAAGCAAATAATGGAAAGAGTCATCCCAGACATTCCTTTTAAAAGTAATTATCGTTTCCTTGGTCATATTATAATGGAATCCCACTCCTTCAGGCAGTGAAAAGATTAAGAAAGCACTCTGCTGCATTGTGACACTTAATTAATTACTATTTTTACCAAAGGTCATTGAGCATAACAGAAAAAAAGGTTATTGACTGAATTAGTTAATTATCTTTATTGATCATACTGCAAACGCCAAGCTAGCCAAAATAGTGTAATGAGTTCATGAGACGTACCATCCATCCTGCAGGGCATGAGCATTCTCCAGTGACGTGGTGGCAAACTCCGCCATTCTGACATGGGCATCTCTCTTCACACTGAGGGCCATGTTTACCCGGCGGGCAAAGGTCCTCACAACTGAAACAGCAGGATAAACAATATGACTGGCTGTGCATATCATGAGCCTTATTACTTCCCAAATTTTATGATCATGTTTAGATTTATTGGTCAGAGAAAAGATTATTTTGTGATCTGTCAATTTCCATCTCCATTAGCCTATTCCTCTGAATTAGTTTTTTTTTTTTTAGAGATTCATCAAATTTTTGCTATTCATGAGCCCTCATTTACAACTGCATACATAAGGCACTTTATTATATATGTATCGCACAAGTATAAATACTGGCCCAGCAAGATTGGTGTTTGTGGCCAGCATAAAGTCTAGCTCGGCCATACACAGTCTGGTTAGACAAGTTTGGAAACGATCCAACCACTACAATAGTTTAGTATACAGTGAACCATGGTGCTGGACAACAACAAACAAAGTCAACAGATGGGCTACCAGCTGAGTATAATGCTATTTATGGAAACCACCAAATGGTTATAAAGGCCATAAGATTTATAAAGAGAAACACAAGCAACTACAAATGTTTAACTCGATTACAGGAAATTCCCTAGCTCAAAATGCACAATATCATTAAACCTTCTTATTATAAATCTAGTAAATGGTTATAGCCACCAAAGCAGTGAAAAAATAGGCGCTGGGCAGATCACCTTTTCTCTACTGTTATTGCTGCAAATGTTTTTTGTGAAGTACATTGGATCCCGCATTAGTCTCTAATGGTCTGTACACAGGGCCAGATTTCCCACAAGGCCAACCGAGGCCCGGCCTCGGGGCAGCAGGGAGTAGAGGGGCAGCAGGGGTGTGGAATTCCTATCTCCCGACGCACGTGGCATGCCGTTCTGGGCGCCGGGCAGGTAGTTGTTTTCTACATTTAGCCCTGCTTTGGGCAAGCAGGGCTAAATGTACAGCGGGGAAGCCGCCGCTTGTTTTGTACAAGTGATCTCGGCGATGTGGCCGAGATCACTTGTATGCAGCTTGCATATAGGGGGGCGCCATGAGGAACCTGGCATAGAAGCAGCAGAGAGAGTAAATCCAGCCCTGTCTGTACAGGCAACTTCCCCTACACCTTAGGGTACCTACAAGAGAGGTGGTGAAATGTGCAGGATTCCTGCCTAGGATTCAGTCTACTGTGATTCCCATAATAAAAATGAATGCTAGGCTCAGTAATGTGTTAATATTTATTTCTAAGGAGGAGGAGAATAGCAGAAAAACCTATCATGATCCATTTCCAAATCCAATGCTGTCAGCTTATCTATAAAGGAACATAGCTATCAGAACCTGATGCTCTACCAAGTCTGATTGATGTTCCACCTGCGTACAGTTAGCCAGCAGCCATCTACTTAACCTCGTAGATATTAAATTGTTCCTTGTAATGTCATGTTTAAGTAAATCTTTATACTGCTGTGCTAGGATTCACTGATATCTGGAAACGTAATCCTGCTTTTTCATGAATATATCTTATAAGGACCCTCATTTAGTTCATACTTACAATGCACCAGTGTATCCAGGAGGACATCGGCACTCTCCAGTTACATGATCACAAGTTGCCCCATTTTGACACTGACACTTTTGTTGGCAGTCATTCCCATATGTGCCTGGATCACAGAAAGCCTCACAGCGCCAGCCTTTGAATCCAGAAGCACAGTGACACGCTCCTGTTATGGGATTGCACCGTGCGCCATTTTTACACTGACATCGACTACTACAGTGTGGGCCCCAATGATCAACATCACAAGCTGCAAAATAAGGATAAAGATGAGCTGTTTATAACATATTTACAAGAGGATGACAGTGAAAAGCACTACTTAGCATCTTTCCTTTTACCTAGTAAGTGATTACATCAATAGGGTATCCTGGATTTGGAAGAAAATGTGATGACCTAGCAACAAAGCGAGCAACTCCAAAAAATTGGAAGAATTGATTGCAGGATATCTGGAGCTACTGACTAAGCAGGAGATACTATTGATGAAGTATGCCTCAAAAGAGCAAAATCAATCATTATTAATGAAACTCATTAAGGTAATTTATGAGAACTAGTTCAGAAAAGTAGTGGGGTTTCCTAAAGCTGCCAATCAGATGTCAGTTACTTTTTATGTGCAGGAATTACAGTAAATAATGCCACATAACTGGTTTATAATTTTTTTTATATTTTTATAATATTGGGTAAAGTACAGTAATGCATAAGAACAAATTACATTTCATTTTAATAAAGTCAGCTATATTAAAGATTGTTTGATTGGTTGTTATAAGTTGTAACACTTTGCAGATTTCTATTTGCATAAAATAAACCCACACGTGTTGTAGAATATAATATGGGATCTATGAAATTAGTACAAGTGCACTGTTAGGTAAACTTTGGCTTCCTAACTTAAATTTGAATTGGGAAGTGAATAAAACCAAAACAGATAAAATTCATTTTTTACACATGATGTGGTAGTTAAAGGATAGAAAAACAGTATAAATTCACATGTTTTATTTCTTTCAACAGGGTAGATGAGAGGATGGCACAAAGCATTACTTCAGTAGGGCATAGGCCCAAATATAATTTAATGAAGCAGGTTTACACCAAGCCAACATAACGCGCACCACCCAATCAAGGAAAAAATGACTTTCCTGTTCTGGAATGTCAAATTCAGCTGAAGCGCCAAACTGTTCCATGTTACAGTAACAAAGTGTGAGTTGCTGAAGAGATGTTGGGGCTGTTAACTAAAAGGCATAATTTAAGCCTGTGCTCATTTTTAATACACAATCAAGGACAGGAGAGTCTCTTTTTTCACATTTCTATGAACCCCACTGTGGTATTTGAAGTGAATATAGCATGCCTATTAGAGTCAGTTGGGCTTATCCAGTAATGCTCTACAAAGGTGCAATAAGGATAAGTGCAGCAACATGCAGCAATCAATCAGGTTTCTGCCTACATCTCAGCTACCAATCATATTCAAACCAGCATTTAAAAAAAGCCTAAGAATGACAATGAAAAGGATTAAATGCCATTGACAAATGCAGACTTTTATTATTTCAGACACATTCATAAGGAAGACTATTTCACATGAAATGCTTGGAATTAGAGGCAGTGGTGCCTACAAGACAAGGAACTAGGTGCAAAATCCTTTGCTTAATAAGCAGTGACAGAGTTCATTTCTGTTAAAGAAGTGTTGATTTATTAGCTGCAGCAAAGCGAATTTATAGGTTTGTTCTTTTCAAACAAAGAGATATAAAAAGGAATATTAGTTCCAAAAAGATTTGCTATGTCATAGGGAACATCTAGAATTGTTAATCTTTAGTAACATCCTGAAATGTGTACCCTTTTGTCTGGAATTCCTCCTAAAAAATAGCAGTGCACGTTCTGGTATGTGAATGAGCCTAGGTATTTCTGTGTCTACAGGCTCATAGGTATATGTCTGCAGTGTGAGATCTCAAGCACTGCTGACTGTGGCTGCTAGTATCATGACATTTGGTAATATAATTACTGTGCTGCTCACTGCTCTGCTTGCTGTGTTTCTGAGGATGCAAAGGTTCTACCAAGAGCCACCCCCTCACAAAGACACAGTCCAAATCAGGGCATTGCAATTCAGTAGATCACCTGCAAGGAGACCTTAGAGCTAAGAGCTCATATCAATCTTGGGACAGAGCCGAAGCCAGAGGTAACACACACCACCAGCCAAACCCTTGCCTCAGGTGGCGAAAAATCTAGGGCCTGCCTTTTTTAGGCACAGCTTCCAGAATTCAGTTCCTCTTTAATAGAAGAAGTTACTATATGTGTTATTTATTTATCAATATGTCATGATACTGTATGATATGTGATTAATATACTTAGATGAGAATTGATATTGTTAATAGTGTTTGGGAGATAAAGGGGGTGATTTACTAACCTAAACACACACACACACCAGGTGTGTGTGATTTTCACACAGCAAAACGTATTTATCAACCAAAAAGTCTCTAAAAGCATATTTCCACTAATGCCATATATGGAAAAATCATGCACATGATGCATATATAATGCTGCTTCACATTTTAGACAAAAATGGTTAGCTCATGCATTTACATTCCTGCATTCATCAACGCAAGCAACATAACCTAGAGCTAATTAACACCACATTACCTTGCAATTCATTGCAGGGCTTTGCACAACACACCTGCTGGGTGTGTACACACTACAAAGGTGTTTCGATTCCTCCCATAGATCATGCTGGGAGGGAACACACTACAGAGGTGTATACACGTTCGTGGTGTGTTTAAAAGGTTAGTAAATCAACCCCAAAGACTTGCAGGATGGTCTTTATTATTGGTTTTTATTGTTTTAGATATGTATGTGAAAAATAAAGCTATGCATTTTTATTACATATGTGTAACTATTCAATATGAATCAGTTTAATGGTATATACTATTCTTAAAATAATTTTAGGGATTTATTAATTCTATACGATCAAGTAAACCTTTTCTACATTTTCTTTTATGAACTAAAAATAATACTTTTACATCACTAAGCTTTAAGTAAATGTAGTGGTCTTGCTCGAGGACACATTTTTGTCTTGAATGATGGGTGGATCAAAGTATTCTGTATACACGATAACTTCAATAAAATGTTATACTTGATGCTGGGAATAAGATGAAGTATTGTGTTGCGTAAAGGTATCTAAATGATGGTAGATCAAGCATCCATTGTCCTCCAAACAGAATTTAGACTGGAGCGTTGAGGTCATTCTGATTTGGCTATTTCTATGCAGGACCAAATCTGTGAAATCTTCAGCCACCCAGAATTAGGCTGAGGTACAGGAAACCTATTACCTACTGACATCAGAAGGATATTGAGCCATAGACCTTGTTCTTACTGTCAGAAATGTCTCTGGCCAGTAGTACATATTTGCCTGTTATTAAGCCTACAAATGTCACTACTGGAGAAAAACAAAAATGACTAATACAGCACAGACAAATATAATCCTATGAGAGACCATGGACATCACCTAACACACAACAGAAGCCTAACTCCACAAATCTATAGTATTCATTCAAGATTGCAAGATTTAAAGACAATCTCCAACTCTTTTTGGTTAAAATTTATACAAGATTTTTGTATATTTCTGACCCCATTGGGAATATTTTCCTCGACTGCCTGTGACTCTAGGATAAGAAATTGGAGGCACAGCTGTCGCTGGAACAGGAAGACACAGACACCAATGAAAACACTGTCTGCAGTTTTCACTAGACCATTACAGTAGTGTGCACGTAATGTGAATTATGTGTGTTGGTGTACTGTGGTCCTGTTCATTGAGGATGGCACCATCAATGTATCTCCAAAACACATGCACACTGTAACACACCACAGTGCCACACAATGCATGTGTCCTGTGCACTGTATTAAGGTGCATGGCAACCTTTCAAGACAGCATGCTGCAACACTTTTTAAACACATAAAAATGCATGTGCTGCACTGCACTGTGTTGTGCTGTGAATACTTGTGACTATAACAGCCTTTGTAGTGTGTCTAAGGGAATTTGTGCCCATTACACCTAAACAGAGCATTTATGAGTTCAGGTACTGATGCTGGACAACAAGACCTTACTCATAATCAGGGTTCCAATTCATCACATATGTTTTCAGTAGTGTTGAGGCCAGGGATCTGTACAGCCCACTTAAGTTGCTCCACACCAAACTCATAATTTGTCTGGTAGGGTTGGAGTCAGCGATCTGTGCAACCCACTCATGTTACTCCACACCAAACTCATCTTTTTGTTCAGTAGGGTTGAGGTCAAGGATCTGTGCAGTCCTCTTAAGTAACTCCACACCAAATGCATCTTTTTGTTCGGTAGAGTTGAGGTCAGGGATCTCTACAGCCCACTTTAGTTATTACACACCAAACTCATCTTTTGTTCAGTAGGTTTGAAGTCAAGGATCTGTGCAGCACACTTAAAGAGGAACTTAACCTTATCTTTAAAATGACAACAAACACCTTTAGACATGTTTGGTATTGGAAATCTATAAACAGATATTTATAGATAGTTGAAGACTTTTTATTCGTTGCAAATGTTATTTTTCTTTTCTTCCCCATTCTTCTCATAGTTGTCATTTTTACTAAGGGCAGATCAATCTATCTTTCTTTACATCCTGGAACTCTGGCAGATGTGACTAGGACACGTGACCATACACATCATCTCAGGGGGGAAAATGCGTTTCCCTGAGATCTTGCAAGAGTTTACAGATGAAATTTTCCAGCAATGCACAGTGATGTGATCTTCCCAGGCTGCATCTCCTAGGCATGGACTACATCACTAATGCCTAAGAAGACCAGGAAGTGGAAAAACAATAATTGTAAGTAAAAGCAAAATATGTTTTTTTAACTAATGAATGTATGATGATTTCATGCAGAGCTGAGTGCTGATATGATTTTTAGTGAAAGAGGGTCTGCTTTACGTTAGTCCACACCAAACTCATCTTTTGTTCTGAAGGATTGAGGTAAGGGACCTGTTCAGCACACTCCATTTACTACACACCAAACTCATCTTTTGTTTAGTAGGATTGAGGTCATGGATCTGTGCAGCCCACTCAATTTACTCCACACCAAACTCATCTTTATGGACTTGGCTTTGTACACCAGAACTCAATAATTTGAAGAGGTGTCAACATATTTTTGGCCATATGGTGTAGGTTATTATTAGTTGATATGAGCAACTTTTTTTTTAAATAATTTTTAGTAAACGTTGCTCACATTTTTTATAACTGTTTCCAAAACTTCATGCTGTTAGGGTATCCTCAGTTGCTGCTGTTAATGCAAATTGAACAACTGTCTAATACATTTTGTTACTTACTTATCAGTTTACTGTAAATAAAACAGGCACTGCATTTCTGTGAAGAATGTTTTTATTACAGCAATCTGTAGTCTGCTAATTAAGTATGCATTTTCTGGAGATAATTCTAATTATTTATTCAATAAATAAATGTAATCCAGTCAGCAGCAAAAACAAAGCTCATTCATCCCACAATGCTTTGACAAAATGCTGGTGATGACAGGCTCTGCGACAGAACGATTCCAGAATCGACTAGACAGAGAAGATAATTGGATTTTTAGGCTAAGTCTGTTTTGTGCAACATGGCAAAATCAAGCTATTAATTGGACATTATGCAGGTTTGTTTTTAAGACAGATAAGCATTCTTGTAGGGCTTAGTTACAAAAACTACAAAACCCAATGACTTTACACCTCTTGATACATTCTCATCATATGTCTGAGGATCAGCAAAAGAGCAAAACAGCGACAGAATAAGACACAGGAAATATCTCTGACCTGCCCAGTATGAGCAAATGAAAATGACCTCCAGGCAGCAAGTTTAGCTGTTACAAATTAAATATTAAAACCACTGATGCCCTAGAGATGATTTACTAGTGGCTGGATACTTAAGAGTAAGCTGCTATGTAGGTGTGAACTCTATGATTAAGCCTGTTTGTTGTGAAACATGTTGGAGTGGAACAGACCTTAAGAGCCACTGAGCGATGTCTTGTTGGAGTCAATAAAGTTGTTTTTACTGGCATTATGGCATCAGAGTGCAGCTCTCTAGGATTTACAGACTGAATATGTAGGTGTGGTGCTGGTATCATACACTGTATGCATTCACTACTGTAACATCTCCAAATTGCTTTCCTGCCACTATGGTTTATGGTATATATGAGCATGTCACAGGTAACTAACTTTATGGGGCTGTTTTACTAAAGCAGTAAAGAATGTTCACTTCAGCAAAGTGACTGTGGTAAAGCTGTATTCACTCGGAATAACCGTCAATTTGAAAAAAAATAAAAAAAATTACTCGATAAGTAATACTAACACTGCAAATGACTGGATTTTTAAAGTTATTCCAGCTGTTCTGAGGTTGGTTCCTGGCAGGAAATAAGAATATAAGATACATTTTTCTCAAATAAAGGGTATGTCGTTTTTTTCCACAAAATGTTTTTTCTAAAATCATAATCTGGCTCATATATGTGAATTGTTATTCCTCCCTCCTGTAGGGGGCGGCACACAGTCATACCCTTTAAATTGGTGCATGATATGACAGGGCAACCAACACAACCACAACAAGAGGTGGATCTGAGGATTTTAGCTTGATTGTGACTCCAATAGATTTATGAAATTTTAGGAGACTGCAAGGTCTGCTTTAGTGGAGGGGCAGTGCTGGCATGAATGTAGTGTTGTAAGATATAGAATACAAGAAGAATCCAACACTTTCATACATAAGGCAACATATTATTGGCCCATTGTATATGCTGATATTAACAGAGCTTTTAACAATCGAGACCTACATGGCAACATCTAATGGCTTCTGTGCTGAAGATTAATGCAGGAAAATCAAATTTTCAGAAAGATGTCTAATATATGCAATCCATAGTAACTAGCAAGTAACATAAGAAGCGCAGCTGTTAATCTCAGATGAAGATGTATTTGGGTTTCGTGCCGTCAGATGGAATTCAAGCTCAACTGAGACCATAACGTCTGCTTTGTAACGTCAAGGTCAATCTTCTAACCAATTGTCTCTGCCCAGGCGACTTGTAACCCCATTTTCTAGCTAAACACTCCATTAAGGTATGGTAATTTATCCTCTTGGTGAGGTTATATCCCATAAGGCACCTCCTGTTGCCTGATTACCTCCCAGCACTGACTAGTCTTATTTCACATGGTTTTATTTCCTACAGTTCTTGATGTGTTTTCTTTGGCAGTGTAGAGAACCTTGGAAACTACTCTTCAGCTATGATCTCTTAAGGAATACAAATGTCATTTGCACATTTCCACTTATGTTTCTTTCTGTGAGGGCAGCTCCTCTAAATTTCCATCTATTTGTCCAAGTTCCTCGCAGCTTTCAGTATACTGTACTGCACAAAACTATCATCACCATTTCTCTTTCAACCTTTACATACATGGAGGTTTAGTAATGCAAAACCACGTCTTATTGATTTGTTCTTGGGATACATATTTTCATTTCTACTTCTGCTATATACAGTAAATGAAGAAACTGAAAATCAGTTCTTTAAAGAGATGTGCTCTAGAGAATCACCGATACCAGTATTTTGGTACCGAGTATGAGTACCGATATTTTTTTCCCGGTACTCACCGATACCAAATACCAAGTACCGGAAGTCCCATTCAGGAAGCCATGCGTCGTGTAATGACTCGACACCTGGCTTCCTGATTAGCCAAGAAGTGGGGCAGCGTGTAAAGACTCACCACCCGGCTTCCCGATTAACAAGGAAGCCGCCCCATGCTTCTCGTCACTATGTGACGAGAAAGCATGGAGCCGGCTTGCTGGCCAATCATGGAAGCCGGGCGCCGTGTAATGACGCGGCGCCCTGCTTCCTGATTGGCCAGGAAGCTGGCTACATGCTCCCTCGTTCCCAGCCAATCAGGATGCTCCCACGGTATCCTGATTGGCTGGGAAGTCGGCTCCATGCTCTCTTGTCACAAGTCATGAGGGAGCATGGAGCCGGCTTCCTGGCCAATCAGTAAGTCGGGCAGCATGTAATGATGCGCTGCCCGGCTTCCTGATACAGGAAGTATCGGGGCTAGGCATCAGACCATTTGGGGGAGTACTCGTACTCGCCCAAATACTCGGTATTGGCACCGATATCGATACTAGTATCAGTATCGGTGCATCCCTACTGAAAACTGTCCAAAATCTGTGCTGCTCTAGCTTATTGATAAAAGTATTGATATGCATAGTTGTGATGTTTTCATTTTCAATGATGTCTATATTGTTTAACACGTAAATCCATGCAAACCACTAAAAAAAACCAATTAAATACCTAAATGTGAGCTGTTGTACCTGTGAAAAGATTTCTAATTCTATCAATCTAGTCTTGAAATTTACAAAGCTCTGCTACAGAGCACAACCATGTCTGGCAGAGCAGGAGACCTGATTTCCTCTGCTACAGCTCAGTAACATTTAAAGGTCTTGTCCCTCCCCCGACCTGTGACTGGGCAGTGAAACGACAAAAAGGGGACTGGTAAGCTCCTGTCTGTTACTCCGCTCTCTCCTTCTATCAGCATGCAAATTTTGACATGTGCGTGGATTCCGCATGTTCACGCCTATTACTATAGCCGGAACGTGCAGAATCCACCCAAATATCGCAATTGGACTTTTTTGCGCAACGCGTGTTTTCGTACTGCCCAGACGTGGCGCAAATGTGAACAACATACGTTTAAGTGTACTGTTTTTTATGTTTACCGTGTTTTCGCACGTACAAATATGCACAGAAAACCGCTAATGTGTGAACGGAGCCCTAGTGTGAGAGCAACTGACAAAGAGCAATAAGAAACGCATGCTACCATCCTTGTGGAAAGGTTAAAAGAAGTGGTAATGTCAAGGACAAAGTAAACTCGTTCTCTGTGGTATCATGCCAGGAAGTCCAGCCTGTAGCCAAGCCAGCCATGAACACAGATGAGAGTGCTTTCATATCTAGAGCACGAAATGTTTTTACCAAAACATAAAATACCATCTCTCTTACCCTACATAAAAGAACTGGCTGCTTTGAAACACAGAACAAGAGTAGAAAATGTGGATTTAATTTCAACCCTTTTGTTTCTCTAAGATTCATTTAGTGCATTGGGGATTTTCTTCCCCTATGGCGACTGGGCTCTCATGCACACAGTCCTGTTTTGTAAGGGAGGCTCTCTATTGAAGAAACTAGGACATTTCGTCATTTTGTCAATGCTTTCTGAGCCATGAAGATCACACACAATGGAAATGTGCAGTTTTGTTTCATTCTTTGAAGATTTGCAGCTATTTTTCTATAGTGTGCACTCTAGACCTTTCTGTGTCAGGATTCATATTCCCCGAGGTGGAAGTTTACTATTCAAGCACGCACATATTGTAATACAATTCCACAGTATGGGACAATTTATTTATGTCATCCTAACATTAAAAAGAAAACATACAATACACAGTATAGTTTATTTTACTTTAAAATAATAATAATAATGATAATAATAATAAATAATAATTATTATTTTATCCCCCCCCCCCCCAAAAAAGGGGGGCAAAAATGTCTGTGCATCTTATGGAGCGAATCCCTCTCGCCTGACGCCCGGGACATGCAGTTTTTGGCGCCGGGCGAGTAGTTTTTTTGTACATTCAGCCCTGCTCCTGACAAGCAGAGCTAAAAGTACTGTGGGAGCCGCTGCTCGTTTAATACAAGTGATCTAATCAGATCAGTTGTATCAAATCGAGCAGCTGTGATGATCGTGTGCGGGTCTTCGGGGTCCCCTGCTCCTCTGGGCGACCCGTGACCACGGCATAGGAGCTCAACATAAAGCTTGAAGAGCAGACGAAGAACGTCTGCTCTGTGTGATCACTGAGACCGTGGCGCTGTAGTCACAGCGCCACCGGTCTTAGCTATCACTAACTGCAGCTATTACAGACTCCTACTCTCCCTGCGTCCTATGGTCCAGTGTGCCTTATGGAGCGCGAAATACAGTACATATTTTAACAAGCAGCACAAGACTTTTAAAACAATCCCTGACCTCCCTAGGTGCTTTTAATGTGAAGTTATTTCAAAGTCCCTTAAAAGATCACAACAAAGACTCAAAGATTCAGTTGGTTTCTAACAGCTTAGAACTATTGACTGGCTGTTTTCACTTGAAGGCCGGCAGGCTGCCAAGATTCCTGTGCACCAAAAAGTAACAGGGAAAGAGCTTTGTAAACATTGAAACTTACATTTCGCCACAATGCTTACAGATACAGAGAATATTGAGAGTGTGTTATAAAATGCTTTTACTGCTTGTTAGAAAATATGTAAGTATTTGAGTGTGTATGATCTAGGCACAGGTCCACTTTAAAAATGAAAAGAGAAAAAGTTACCCTTGTAGTGGGGCACCTTGCAGAGGGTAAAAAAGGTAACTTTTGTTCCAGCCCGGGGGTTCAGCTTTAATTAAAAAATACATATGGTCATATAACTTTCTTAAAAAACAGAGCCTGGGATTACTAAATGTGCATTCTAAAAATGCAAGTTCCCTGGCTGCCATGCTAATCCATTCAACCGTAGTCACTGATCCGCATCAAGTTTGTCTTTCGTTGCTGTAACTATGTTCCTGGTTAGTAACTAGTACTAAAGCTAGGGACATTTGGGCATCTAGCTTTTTTAGAAGGAGGTCAGCAATGGCTGCCTTCATTTCTTAAAGTTTCCTTCAAGCTATCTGTACACACCAACATTTTTCTTTAGATGCCAAAATCCAAAAATATCTTACCCTGGCCAGACAGGAAAACAAACATGCACATCAAAATGAATAAGCCTAAGTGTAAATATGTCAAATAGGTTCCATTTAGTTTACAGGACCTTCAATAGTCAGTAATAGACAACCTCATTTAAAGCTTTATATATTAACACACAGGTTCTGACATCTCACAGTGTTCTGCAGAAGATACATCAATGTTAGTGCTTTGAAATATCATGAATAGTATTTTAAAAGTGATCCTGATCATGTCTGATGGGTGGCTTGATAGAGTAGCTCCAAGCAATAAGTTCAACACATCTGCTAGCTGGTCAGATTACATTGACTGCTCTATTGTGTTTGCTCAATAAATCTTTATTAGACTAACTTAGTGCACATGGATGTCAGCGTGCATATTCCTATGTTAGCATAGTACAATCTAAACCCTATTATTTATCCAAGATTTATAAACAAAAGAGCAGCACTGTCATTCTGTAGCACAAACAGTTTTGATTATGCCAGTTAATGCCACCAACATTTCTAAAACAAAATCAGTTTACATGATTGATATGTGAGTAATCTTAATTTTAGCAGCATGATGTCATCTTAAACGTTGTGGGGGATAATATAACATGAGACAAATTAAAATGTCTTTAAGGAGGTTGGGCAACCTCCTGGCAAACCTGCCCCCAATTCACCCTTTACTATATATGCTTCAAGATGGAGGCTCTCATAGATTAGAGTTAGGACCACACTATACAAACAGGGCCTTGATGAGGCAGTGTGGCTTCCACATACAAGGGCATCTGCACTTTAAGTTTTCGTCCCCCTGCAAAGTCCTACAAATGCCTGTTGAGGCTGCCAGGAAAATCCACCTAAGACATCTTTCACACGGGCATTCCAATCAGGTCCGTTTGCCAGTTTTTCAAGTGGACCTGATTGGAAGCCCGATGTTAGTCTATGAGCAGCTGGATCTAAACGTCTATTTACATCCAGTTACCCCTGACTTTGGCCAGGTCCATAAAAACAAAAGGAGTTTCATTTTGACAGACCTGATCATGCCGGATTGGAGGTAATCTGATGTAAACAGACACATGTCCGTGACAACCTCAGAGAGCTGAGAGTGGTTGGGCAAGGAAGGATAGAGACTTTGGGGGAATAGACGTACAATGAGGAGAAAAATAGCAGGACTGAATAAATCAGAAATAAGGCAAGTATTTTGCCTTATTCATCTTTCTGTAGGCAAATTGAGCAGTTAACCCTTGCAGTGGTCGTCTTGCAGTGAGGAGTTAGATCCACTGCAATGGTAAAGATTTGTCAGCCTCGAGAATCCAAGAGGGATAGTTGGCTGCCTTTATTTTCTGAAGAACTTGTACAAGCCTGGGAACACAAAAACAGAGATTTCACCACTGAAATCCCAGTGTAAGAAACGCTTGGTACAGCATTTTCTGTAAACTTATATTTCAACTTTGGGTGGGCTAATTCTTTTTTGGAATTCTTTTCAAAAATACTGTGAACATTCAAATGATAAAGCAGGTTGGTTTACTGTTTGCTAACCTGGATATGGTACAAATGTGGCACAATGGAGAGCACAGCAAAGTCTAAAAACTTCCAAAGGCAATATGTGTATTGGATGAGGAGTTTGGGAACAAAACATGAACATAAGGATAAAGCAATGTATTTAGTAAAGTTCAGTAGCATGTCCAAAATCCACAGATTAGAATTCATCTGGAGACAACCAACCTCTTTAGCTTTTCCGGTTTGTGTCCCTCAATTCTGTGCAGCTTGGTCATGTGGAAAGGATGAGGGGTATTAGGCAGTGTGTAATCCCCAGCATCCTGTATTATGTCACATTCCAACCTCTCCTGTGATCACATTCCTTCACATTGTCAAAGTTGCTGTTCTGTTTCCCTATGCTACGATACCTCCACTGTGCCTGAACTCATGCCTGCCAAGTGCAAAATCGCCTTTATACAAAATCAAATTATCATACAGTCTGTATATTTTTGAAACACAACTGGACCACATACCATATGTACATAGAACAATTACAACAAGCTAGCTCCAATCATTGGGATGTCAATGCCCCAGGCTGTAAAACACGCAATTCCTAATCTCTGCCGCGATGGAGGTTCTATCCAGTATGCACTAAAGAGTGAATATTTACTGATACACATTATACTCACTGCTGCACAGATCATTCAGATGCAGAGTACAAAAAACTTTATGTGCATCCTGGGAGCTGAAGGAACTAATTTAAACACAAAATAGGCCTTCATTAAGATTCTTCTATAAAGGCCTTGCAGTACAATGCAGAGTCTGCATATACTATCCAAGCCTCCTCCCCCTCTAAAAGAAGTTGCAAAATGTACCTGTAAAAAGACAAAGTTCCATATGTACTTACCTTACCCCCATCTTCCACCCAGAGCACCTAAAGGAGGGTGACGCCATGCTCCTTCCAGCAAGAATCTAGGCGAAATCCGAAAGCTGAAATCTAGCGAAAAAATGCTCTTACAATGGACTGTAGTGTCTTCTCGCAAGATTTTGCCAGCTCTCCATTCCCCAGAAATCTTCCTGAAAGGACAGCTACACGTGGGTAAGGTAACTATAATCTCTTGATGTAGGTAAGGTAACTATAATCTCTAATTTTGTTCTTTACAGGTACATTTTGCACCTAGTAAATATGGGTTATTTTAAAGGGGATTATTTTAAACTAGGGGTACACCGATATATCGGCCGCCAAAACATAACGTCAGAAAATGGCACTTTTGGCTAAATGCCGAAAGTGCAATTTTCCTGCCGAAAGTGCCATTTTCCTGCCGATACATCGGTGCATCCCTGCTTTCTTTTCTCCCCGCTGGGCGCTGCTCTGTGTCCCAGCGGGGAGGAGAGAAAGTGGCAGCCGGCCGAGCGCTGTGGTAGGAGAGCGTTGTGAGCGGCCGGTGTCTCTCCTCCCACACCGCTCAGCCACCTATCACAGTCTGGCAGAGCGGTGTGTGGGCGGAGACAGCACGCGCTGTCACAGGAGGCTGAGCTCTCCTCCCTGTAGCGCTCGCTCAGCCTCCTGTGACAGCGTGTCAGAGAGGAGAGTGGTACAAACACTCAGCGATCAGTGATCGCTGAGTGTTTGTAGATAATTGAGGACATGGCATGTTTCCTATATCCTCAATTATGAATGAATGGGAGTGATCTACATCACCTCCTGTTTATTCATAGTTGTAGTTATAGTTCTCAAGTTATCAATGAACAGGTACACTCATAGAGGATTCCTGTTCATTGATAACAGAGGCTGCAGAAAAAGAGAATGAGGACTTTGTGTCCTCAATCTCTTTTTCTATTTTAAAAGGGAAATATCAGGAGTCTGTTTAGACCCCCAATATTTCCCCGAAGCCCCTAAAAGTAAAGTAAAAAATAAAAATATTTAATAAAAAATGAATTGATAAATATATATTTTTTTTTAAGTTTATAAAAAATAAATAAAAATAAAATATAAAAAAATTTTGAAAAAATTAAAATAAAAATATTTTCCGTTTTGGTTTCGGCCTGACAATTTTTTAATATCGGTATAGTTTCGGTTTTTACATTTCTATTTTGGTGCACCTTTACTTTAAACAATACAAAATTGCTAACATAACCTCTTTGCAATACATTATATAAAATAAAACACACATCCATTTGCTCCCTAGCAGCTGCTCTCTGAAAGTAATCCATTACATGCCAAAAGCAAGTTGCCTGCCACCACCATACAGAACATACACAAAGATAATAAGGATATTCATTTTACATGAGGTATAGCAGAAACGTCTGAAATCTGCTAGAACTGGAAAAACATCAGCGAGGACTGAATAAACCTAGAAGTAAATGTGGAAGTAAGCTGAACTCCAGTCAAATGACTAAATGCAGAGTTGAAATATGTATATGGGGATTGTGTGTAAATCTAGCATGTGTTCACAGAAGAAATAAGAAGAAAGAAAGGTTTAGATTACATGGGTTACATAAGGTAACCTACTGTATATGGGTAAACGCAGTCTCTACTCAACAGTTGACCTCAGCTTTAAGGTTCCACTCCTCCATTTCATGAAGTGCACAAACAATAAAACCAATGTAAGCAGACGGGGACTTTATAGAAGTATAACATGTTAGTGGTGACGTTACACTGTATCGCCTGTATTTTATCCCTGTAATATTACACTTCTATCACACATTCCAGACTGGTCCACAGAAGTTCAGCATTAACACTTTAAGCCCAAATGAGGAGTCTCTTTTGTCTCCATGCTAGTCATATTACTTATGGATGGCATGATGAGATTTAGAGCAACCACTGAAACTGGATCTTATTTTGTACGTCTACATGAGCCCTGGAATGTTTCCAAGTCCAGGTCTCGAACTGTGATTCAGCACCCAATGAGCAGTTTGCTCCCTCATGGATAATCCTCTCTGAATGACAAGATGTCAATGCAAGACACAGTCTGGTATGTAGACACATTATGGAGGTGCCACTGAATCCCCATGGCTGGAGACAGGCATGTATATTTTCTAGGTATCTGAATATATTTTAAGTCACACTAGAGTAATTGTCAGCTCCTGTTGATTTATGATTCGTTTCCTGACAGCCATCTGCTAATCTGGTATTATTGACTACTTGTATTTTTTACATATTTTTACAATATGGATACAGTTTACTTATCTGACTAAGAATTGTTAGTTTGTTAACATACTAATACTGCTTTCTGGAAAGTGCTGTTGTGACTCCACATATATAGTATATAATGGTGCCTCATGAGCTCTGTTCTGTATGAGTGGAGGGTCTCGATCCACCACAATCAACAGTAGAGAGAAGATGGTGGTACACACAATAGATGTATGAGAGAAGAGGACCCATCCATACTATCACACAGAGGTCTTCTTTTAAAATGAATGTAGTGTACATTTTTTCTTCACCCTTCAGAAGGAAGGACAGTGTCAGCACCAATTCAGAGATGATTTGAGGATCTACAGCCGAGTGATATAAGATACACTTTTATTAATATTTAAGGTACTTGATACATTTTTAAGATTGAACTCCTGAGTTTAGTATTGCTTTAAACAGTTACATACATGTGATATGAATTTGTGAAGTGACATACACTTTAATGCAAAATAAAGGACTAACAAAAACAGCTATTCTACTTGAGACTGTGTGTACTATAATATTAATTTATTGAATTATAGCTGTAACTGTTATCTGTATTTTGGACAGATGGAATTGTTGTTTATGAACAAACAAATCTCTTGAGCAATGGAACACATACACAAAAAACAATGTATATCCTTACACACATCCTCACACTGTACATATTATGAAAGCTGTTAAAGACATTGGAAAGACTAAGCCACCCACTCGAGAAGAAAAATGGGAATATAAATGCCAGCTGTGCACTGGAGACCGACGCTAAATATCATAATATAATCTGACCTCCAGGAGAACTGCCTATGGGCATGGAGTTTTTGTGGCTAAAATGCCACTCTATGCTTTGTCGTGACTTTAGAGATCAATGAAGAAATGCCAAAAAACAGAATAATGTACCATATTGGGGGACATTTTTAAAAATCTGGAGCAATTGCCCATGGCAACCAATCAGCTTCTCTCTTTCATTTTCAAAGCTTAACTGAACAAGCTGAAGAAAGAAGATGATTGGTTGCCATAAGAAAACTGTTCCAGTTTTTATGAATCCCCGCCCCCCATTGTAATCACCTGAAATGGAAGCCATTGGACAACAAATATCTGGTACATCCTATAAATCCATGAATTGTCTATGTAACAAACACATCTAGTTTTTTTCCTATCTCTATTCAGTGTAGTCTTTGTTTTTTTCCCATGTCCAGGTATAGTATAGATCGAAGAGCTCCCAAATACATGCAGGTTTCTGCTATGGCATATATTATATAATATTAGGTCTACATTTTTTTTAGAATGCCCCCAACGCTATGCCCGGTATTTCCCAATGTTCACTCAGTCTTTTATTACCACCCTACCGTTTGCAAGCATGACCTGTACTAATAAAGTGACCCTATATAGGAATGTTAACATAAAGCTGATTAATAGTAGAGCTAAAGCACCTTCTTGTCCTGGAGAAAATGCTGCTGCAGGTTCTCCTTCAGTGCTGGCCACAAGGAGGGAGGTCTATAAATCTAGTCACGTGATCCATGCTTTAGGGGAGGGTCAGCCAACTTTTGTCACAGAAATTAAATAACTAAATACCTATCTTTCGCACATGGGCAGAACTGAAGGAAACGTAAATGACTACGTTAGTATGTTTTCCCCTATCATTCTTTAGCTATCCTTCCCTGCAAGACAGTTAACGCAGCATTAGATGGACTGGATGTCACTGAATACTCCAAGAACTCATCCACAAACTCATAGTTTGTCATTCCTCCCTTAGGGCTGCTCACACACATCTCATTAGTCCCAGTCTGCAGCAGTTTTGGGTGCATTGACTTGCAGTTTTCCATCTAAGTTGATTGAATGGAGACCTTCAAATGATATTACAACACATCTAAAAAACACACAGCAGTGAGTGTTAAATCACACCCCATACTGCATGTATTCCCATTACATCTGGCTCGAGCAAAACTGTCCAGTAAGCACAATGCTCAGGTGCCTATCGAAGCGGAATCATCCAATCTGCTGGTTAAATGTAAATGCTTACTCTGGCCCATACAACTGGTAGTTGACAGTAAAATGAGTGTATCCTCTTATAGGGCACATAAATCCATCTATCACCTATAAGGGGGGTGTATGCCACCAAAAGTACACAACTTAGTTCAAAACAAGTTTCTGTATAATATCAATACATAGCACAGTAAAGCCTTCTTAAAAGAGAAGTTATTACTTATTCCCATATTTCATTCCATCACATTTACCAAAAAAAAGATTATTTTTCATTTGAGGGCCATGGGCAGAGCCATCCAAATCATTCATTTACATTCCATTTGCCATATGTGCATACAGGGCCACTGGTATATAGTACAATTAAAGCTTACTATTAAAGAGCCATACAGCTGTTTCAAGCTTTTTGGCCATAATCTGTGCAGTGTATGGAAACCATGCATTCTATGGAGTAAGGCTTAGGACCCAATGGGACAGCATACCGGTTATGGTGAGAAGGACATACCTACCAACTATCTTACATGAGAGAGAGGGGCATCTTCCACAACAATGTGTTTAGGCAATAGATGCGACCCCTGCCACGCCCCCTTCGCCAATTTTGTGCACCATTAAGAATGTAGATGTCAAAAACGATTGGTTAAACCCAGAATTGTTTTATTTTCACCATTTCTTTTACCTTATACTGGTTCGTTTTAAATAACAAGCGAGATGATTAAAGCATAAGATGAAGGCTTTAGTGCAGAATAACACTTTTGGTAGTTAAATAGAACCATTTCATAGATATCTGTACATCAGAGCAAAAAAGAGGGACAACTGAGGAGTAAATAGGGACAGAGGGATTTGGTTCCAAATGAGGGACAGTCCCTCCAAATCCGGGACAGTTGGGAGCTACAAAAGGGACTAAAGCAATGAACAAACCCTCACTCATTATTACGTAGCACAGTAAAGCTCACTGTCCTAAATGAAGAATAATCCTCTTATTTTTGGGATAAGTGAAAGAATGAAATGTGAATACCTTCTGTTATAAGAAGGCTTTATGGCGCTACACACTGATTAAAGGTTTTTAATTGCTTTAGTCCCTTCTCACCATAACTTGTGTGATAACACTGCCTCAGGTATTTTAAATGAAGAACAAAAAGCAATGTAAAAAAAAACTTTTATCCCAGCAAACAAACATTTTAACATTTGTTATTGTTAATCTCATTCTAAAGAAATATGCACAGCCACAGATTCCATAATAATGGATGCAAACAGTTAAACTGCATCTTGTAGCTCATCCCTGGTTAAGTGCTGCAGTTAGCCAACAGAACCATATGCAAGCTACCATTGATTCCCAGACAGAAAGGACAAAACAGCAGAAACATTTGGAGACAAGCAGCAGCAGCTGGACACTTACCACTGGAACAGTTGGGTCCTCCCCATCCCGGCTCACACTGACAGGTGTTCGGAGCTATGCAGCGGCCATGGACACATTTATCAGCACAGTGAGCTGTCACATCAAAAAGAGAGAAAGCTGAATAAATGTAACAGAGCCAAATGGTCTAAGCAGCTAATCAGTATTCTATTAACTAAGGGGCTCGTGTCTTGTACATGGTGGATCTTCTTACTTTCTTTGGTAATATAAGAGGAAAAATAGAGGTGAAACGGTTGTAGTTAATGCTAACAAAGACATTCATAAACTGAATATCCACTCGTTTAGAAGAATTACTAAAAGGGACCTATACGGCTCAATTTATGATTTTAACCAGGATAAGGATCATTATTGTTTATAAATGGATCATTATTTTCAGCCAAAGAGTTTTGAAAAACACAAACAAAATCATTTTGTTTGTGTTAGGGGCAAATCACACTGTTGTGTGATGCTATACATTAAATGCCGCAAATCTTCCTGTTTACATGCAGGTGACTACAGGTCTCAGTCGACCTCAATTCTATGGCCGCTTATCTCCTAACTATTCACAAAGCACACACCTCCAGGCTCTATTTCACATTTCACGAATGGCCAGGGGGAGAAGAGGGCCTAAAAATTTGATCATAGCACTGAGGACTACTGAGGACTACTGGGACCTGCAGTGCTTACATCTAAGAGGGCACGGAATTACAATGGGTGCTGTACTTCGACCTGCATGTAAACAAGATCTACATGACTTAAAAGATAGCAGTGATCAGGTCACAGGGGGGAGGGGGGGGGGGGGGGGGGGGGGGGGGGGTAATCAGAGACTTCAATAGCTATAACACAAGTAAATTCAATGTGACCAGAGTTCAACGTTAGCACTGTCACACTTTAGGCTCTATTAGTTTAAATGTGTAAATTGCCCAGGAAATTGAACTGAGTTGCAAGGCACTATCAACATATTCATATTATTATAATATTATTATACAGAATTTATATAGCGCCAACAGTTTGCACAGCACTTTACAATGTAAAGGGAGACAGTACAGTTACAATACAATTAATAAAAAGATGGTTAGAAGGACCCTGCCCCTGAAAGCTTGCAATCTATAACAATACAAAACTTACCAACAGCACACCGGGTACATGTAAGACGTACAGAAATTAGTTCAAACAACACAGCTAAATAAAGTTTTCTATGTTATTAATACGCATAAATAAACTGATCAAATTTAACTATATTTTATCTAAAAAATTACCTTAAATCCCAAAAATTACAATGCACATGGCATACCCAGATAGCAAGCAATTGAGCTGCAAATTTGAAAATTACTTGCTAAACTATTGCTAGTCTTGCCAAGCTTCACAATTTTGTTGCACAATTACAGCAAGTCTGCATTGCAAGTCTTCAGATCAACGTGCTTTCCAAAAGTGCTGTACACTTGCAGAGCTCTTGCTGCAGGACCTGCAGGACTCTTGTTGCCAAGCAAAATTCAAAAAGTGTCAACTAAAACTTGTGCTGCAAGTGTTCTGCAAGTCTACAACTTGCCAGGAATGTGTGCAGCAAGTTAGAAAGTTAGAAAGAATTACAATTTAACCCTGCCACAAGTTTGTGGCAAGTTATCCTTGCTATCTGGGTAGCTGTGCATAGCAGTGTTATTAAATACAATTCTATTTGCATACTTTGCATCAGCATCTAATAGACCTTAGCTGCATTCCTGATATCAAAAGATCTCTCTAAATTGTGATTGTATATGGTCCCTACAACATACATAAAACCCATAATTCGTCTTTTAGGACTGACAATTCATCATCTTTCCACCTTTATTAAGAAAGACACTTCCCCTCTAAAGTCTGCACTTCCTACCACTGAAAGAAACTCAATCAGTCTCCAGTTCTTCTCCTCATTTTACAGCTCATGTTCCTAATAAAGCATGAAGTGTTGTATTTGAACAGCTGCTTATAAAATAATATCAACAATGCCAAATTTAAATTGTGGAAATATTTACTAAGAATTTGCTCTGAAATTAGAGCTGAAAACAGTGATCCGTACTTTTCCACGGTGGGGGGACATTTATCACTGGAGGGTTAAACTATATCGAAAGTAAAAACCTTTTTTTTTTTGATAGAGTAGGGAACGGGTAAAAGTCTTGTCCCATTCAGGAGATTTTCCTTCACTTCCTGTCCTGTTGACACAACAAGATGTAAGGGAATCTCCCAAAAATAAGGTAAGTTTTTCTTTAGGCAGTTGCCACCAGGACAAGTGTCCACATAGGAAGATTTCTGCTCTATTTCTGTTCTGTTGGCGACTCAATTTTTTTTATTTTCTCTCACTTTCACCAGGAAAAATAGGTTGAATCATCCTAGCAGGGACACAGAAAGCAATAAAAAATGGTTAATGTTTCTATTCCTTCTCCACATTATCCTTGCATACAAAAACCGTATCGGCACCATTTTTTTTCAACCCTGCAAACCACAATGCATAGATGGTTCACACCTCTGTGTTGCAATTTACTATAGCTACTGTGCAATTTCTGTACTGTATATGTGTATTGAGGTGTTATTCAGTATCCTAGATTGCAAGTATTACCAAAATTTACTGCAGGGCAATATTTGCATTGGAACCTTAAACCTACCGAGATATGTCACATTCAGTCCTGGACTTGCAGTCTTATAGGGCTGATGGGACTGATCTAGTGAATGTGGCCGTGGACCTTGGATGATGGTTGGACACAGAGGTTGGAAGAGGTCTTTTTCTGATGCTTCGGACACAAACATGCCCATTTGGATCACCAAAATATACATGGGCTGTGCTATAGAGGGAGCATGCTGGCTTACTCTGCAGAATATTGACAGAACATTGACAGACATTTTGCTCCACAAAAAAATTGGTCAGCCTAATATTTTCTTCATTCAGTGTTTAGGCTGAACTATGAAAATATAACAGATTCCTCCATCAACACTTACCAGAGTTGATCAAGGAATCTCCAGCTGTTAGCACTGTATTCTGATGGCGTCGCCGACCACTGTCCAAATACCTAAACAGAGTCTGCAGCTCACTAGCTGCCGGCTCTTTTTGTTCGGCGATTTTGCAACTGGCTCCTTCAATCGAGGGAAGCCAGACATAAGAGTGCCGACAGCGGCACCCACTGTGTGGATTTCGCATAGTGTATGGCCAGCTTTAATTTTAAACACCTGCAGGATATGTGTTTTTTATTATTATTACATGCAGCAACCAATCAGAAATCACTTTGCTAAAGAAGTTACAAGTAAAAAGTTACAAGTTTTTTTAATATGGTAATTAGTCTGTACTATGGTGAGTCAGCTAGAGATACCTAAATACTACTAATGCATGAGGTTTTGGGGATCGCTATGCTTTATGTTAGTGGTGCACGGGAGTGTCAACAGTACTTATTTGTCTCTTTATAATATTCAATGGAATAGTCCACTTACACCACCAGCTGTTTTAATGAGAACAATCAGATTTGTTGACCCTTTAAGAGCTCAATATCAGTTATAATTTAAATGCTTTTTTAGCATAGGGTGAACCTTGTACTTAATAAGAGAGTTTTCTGCATAGTAAACAGACTTTACACCTACTGACATACTGTACGTTCTGCTCACAAACATAATTTAATGTCCGAGGAGAAACTTGTGAATAGCTTGCCTGCACATCTGTCCATGCCAATCACTTGCTGAAAATTATAAAGGAAAGGAAATTTTGACATCTTTGGTAACTACAAGCTAGCAAAATATCTATGCAGACGAATCATTATAACAAGTTGATTCAGTCTTGTGAATGCCCATTATGTCAGCTGGCCCTGGGTTGTACAGAATGTAGTAATTCTAGTAAAAATAATGTGTGTATTATAAGTTGCAACCTTTAAACAATAGTAGATAAGTACATTTCTTTAATTAGACAATGCAATGTATAGTAAATGTGTGTGGCAAATAGGATTTCATGTTTTATTGATCAGGACAAAGTAAAGTGAAATTCAATAGGTTGTTCTACTTTGTTCTGCATTATTAAACTAAATTAAAAATAAATATGTATTTCCATATTGAATTTCCATAACTTCTATCCCACTCCTAATAACCATATTGAGCTAGAAGTTTGTAAACTTACTTATTACTTATTATATATGGGATGTGTTTCTTCAATGCAATAACACAATTTAATTCAGCCCTGTTAATATGCACTTCCTTGTGTCATCACTCTATGACCACTTGAGATAAATCCGTTCTGCATTGTTGGAAGAAATGGAGGATGCTTATGGTGTGCCTAGTTTCAACTTTCTACAAATCTGAAACTTTGATATGACTTCTCGTGGAGCCTGGCTTACACAGGAGTCACTTTCAATTTTGGTAACCAAGTTTTGCAGAAATCAGATGATGCCTGTTAATGTGTCTTATAAGTAAAAGTACACTTTAAAACTTAGCTCCAGGCAGATATAAAATAATTAAAATCCCTGTACAGCAGAGCTTAAGGCTGGGTGAGGGAAAAGCAGCACAAGGAGTCAGTCAGTTGCGCTGCAGTGTTCATGTGCTAACAAGAAACAATTTGATAGGAGCAGAGAGCAGAATAACAGATCAACCAGCTCATCAAGCTTCTGTTTCTTCCTTACAGTCTAATCACAGGCTGTGCAGGGACATGACCTGTAAGTGTTACTAAACTAAATCAGGTTCCCTCTCCTGCTAGACAGGGCCGTGCTGTGTGGCAAAGCTATGGAAATCTCAGAACTGGATTGCCAAAAATATTAATTATTTGGCATGTAAAACACTCCAACACATTTTATTTCTGTATGTAGCTGTTTCTCTGGAGTTCAGTTTTAAAGAAATCTGGGGCAAATTTCAAACACTGCAGTGGTGCTACCCCCGCACTGCAAGGGTTAACTGCTCGTTTGTTTCTAGGTGTTAAAAAAAAGTTATACTCAATAATTCAAGCCGGCTTTCTCTAAGGCCTAGTTCACACCTGGGCATTTTACAGCGCGTTCCTACGCTCTGTAATACACTCAACATGTGAAAACCAATGATTGCCTATAGGCATGGTTCCCACCTGGGCATTTTACAGCATGTAGGAATGCGCTGCAAAACGCCCTACGCCCAAAGATGTACAGGAGCTTCTTTGGGGCGTATTTGCCGCGTGTATCCATTGGGATACAGCCAGGTAGCCCTCTGAAACGCGCGTTTGTCGCACTTGGTAAAAACGTGCGACAAACGAGCATATTCGAAACGCCTAGGTGTGAACCCAGCCTTACGCCGGTCCCTGGAGCTTCTCTCCCCCTCTGCTGCAGCGGTCTAAGAATCCTTGTGTGATCACGTTCTATACACCGCATATAGACGTGAGCACAATGAGGAATATTGCATCTGTGCAGCAAAGGTGGAGACACGCTTCAGTGACCAGAGAAGCACGGAGTCACCTCGGCAGTTTGGGTGAGTAAAACGTTTTGGTTTTTTTAGCACCTAGATAAAACGAACAGTTAACACTTGCAGTAGGGGGGTGCCCCTACTGCAAGGGTTAATACACCTTTCCCTGGAGTTCTACTTTAAACAGGAAACACATAAACTTCTTTCTACACATAGAGAACAAACTATTATCTTTCTAAATATCATATAGCTATGAACACTAAAGGCTGGAATATTTTTGTTTAATCAAATCTATTGATCCTTTTGCTGGATTAGTTAACATAGTACACACGATTTTCTTTTTTTGTTAGTGCACATTGCTATTTACAAAATATCAGGGAATTATTATTATCCTGCCAGACTGCGCGCGTAGAATACAAGGGCATTATTTGTATTCTGTGTTCTTCTAGGTGTCATAAAGTAGGTAGACATCTAGACACATTACATGAATTATTGTATTCAAAGTATAGCAGCCCGACATAAGCAGATGTGGAACCAACAAGAGACAAGCTTGCTAGCTGATATATACATAACGATACACATAACTAATGATTATGGAACTCTATGAAGTCAGATGGCTCTTGTCTATGAAACAAGATGGGAAGTAGGGTGATTGACTGTTTAAATATTTGATATTGCATGCCCTAATAACCACATTTATTTAAATCAAGGAATTCATTAAACCACCTATTCTACCCACAGCAGAACACCATATCATAATACCATTCAATGTAAGTTTTTCTAAGGTATTGGCTAACCACAAATAACATTATTTATGGGTAGCTGGACATTCATTACAACTACGAATTGCCTTTATATTATACACCTCTGTAGCCCCACAATGACATTCATGCACAGAGCGGCCCCCACGTTGAATTTATAGCCTTCAGGCTGCTACTCCAAAGTGTAGACCCTACAATGTCTACAACTGGGAAGCCATTCTTCTCTATGAGCCAAAACCCTGTCCATTTGCAGCTTGCAAACAAACTGTGAACACAGTGGAATGGCTTCATTGAGTGAAGATAACATTGAGTAGCTGCAGATATCCCCTTATTGATTTGTAGTAACATGTAGAGAGCCACAGATTACATTACACATTTCCACACCAAGACCTCAGGACTGCTCTTTTTGTATTATTTGATGGACTGAAGTCTGTCCACAATATAAAATAGTTCCTTCAGGGAATAAAGGCAAATTTAAAGTTGTAAAATCTCTCTGTCCCCAGAATATCCAGGACCTTTAGTGCAGTTACCGCCTCCATTTAAATGTTTCTGGTTATTTGTTTTATAGCACATTGTGTTCACATTGACAAGACAATGAGGCTCATTCCTCACAGCCTCTAAACCACAAAATTGACTGTGTTGTCCCAACAATCAAACAGATACAATGGCAGTTAAAAAATATTTTGTAAATAAATAGTATACTTACGGACACACACATCCTTGCTCTCATAAAATCCTGGGCAGCACTGAGACTTGCGTCTATACATAGTTTTTTCTCCACGCCTATATGCAGTTCTATAGCTTATTCTGTGTCATGCAAAAAGAAAGAAAAAATAATATGCACAGACCAAATAACTTGTGACAGCAAAAATTCATGATAAGCTTGAGGTAAATACCTAGCTGTATGAGCATGTATGTATACAAAGCACATTATCGGTACAATCCAATAAATCTTTAAAAAAATTATACTGACTCAGAGGGCATAGCCTACATGAGAAGTGACTCTGATTTTTATCCTAGTATTCCATTTGTACAACTGGCTACCCCACTGCTAAATGCCTACGGCTCTACACTTATTTTTATAATGTTCCTAAATTCAAAACTGCAAAATGCAGGCCTCAGGCCCTGGTTCCAAGACCTGCTCTCTGTAGCTCTCAGAGAGGGAGGATCAAATCTCCCTTGATTTCTTTCATTCACCAGAGATTGCACTGGCCCTATTCCCTGCAGTTTCCAAGTGTCCCATATTTTGCCAGACAGTGCTAATACGGTCGTATGTGTAAAATGCAGTAAATGTGTACATGCAGTAACTGATTCTAAAATGGAAATTGTATAGTACTACTTCTTTTGTTATATGCACTGGATATAATTCTTTGTTCTTTGTATATATAAACCCAACACAGAACCACTTCCTCTCTTCTGAGCTTTGGGCAACATTAAATCACATGATTTAACATTGTCCCAGTTTTGTAGAGTTCTTGATGCTAAGGTCAGCTAAGTGTAAACACCATTTTTCGCACATGTGTTACTATTTTGACTGATCTTCAATAAATGATGATATTCGGGGCATCAGTGACCACATTGTGAATGCCACAAGTCCACCTATTAAGTCCACCTACTTAATAAGTCTAAGAAACATTCTATCTCAGGTATGGATCTGTGCTCAGAATGGACCGATATGGGCGCTAGTCACTTTAGTTCATTTTAAAATAGAAAAAAACAGGTTTATTGCGCATGGCAATATGCGAGGTAAGAAAGCCCAGGCCTAATCTGCAACGCACTGGCATATTTTTTGACACTTGGTCCCGATATTTGACATCTGAACTTCCTACACATCAATTATGAGACATAGGGGTTGATTTACTAACCTTATAAACACACCACGAACATGTATACACCCCTGTAGTGTGTTCCCTCCCAGCATGATCTATGGGTGGAATCTAAACACCTTTGTAGTGTGTACACACCCAGCAGGTGTGTTGTGCAAAGCCCTGCATGAATTCCAAGGTGATGTTGTGTAAATTAGCTCTATGTTGTGTTGCTTGCGTTGGTGAATGCAGGAATGTAAATGCATGAGCTGACCATTTTTGTCTAAACTGTGAAGCAACATTATATATGCATCATGTGCATGATTTTTTCCATATATGGCATTAGTGGAAATATGCTTTTAGAGACTTTTTGGTTGATAAATACGTTTTGCTGTTTGAAAATTTACACGCACCTGGTGCGTGCGTGTGTTTAGGTTAGTAAATCACCCCCATTATGTCCACTTTCCAATACTCCCTATGGTTCCTCAAAGTCAAATTTGACAGCACCCTCGGGGTGCGCTAGACGTCCTCTGACATTCCCTAAACCCATCAACAACATTGGGATTAACCGATCCCCCCCCTCTACCCATCCAGCGATTCCTCCCAATTGTACTCTCATATGTGTGTTCCATGGTATACTACAGTGCCGATGCTTATTTCTCTCTTATTTCTTCCTTATTTCTCTTTTCTCTGATGATGTTTCATGATTCTGTTTCTCGGTGAGTTATATGGACTGTACAATATATGGTGATGTTCCTTATGCCATTCCCTTGCTGTCAAACCTATGGCACTGTTATATGGTCCTTTACTATGTCACCAACACACACAGCGAAAAACATTTGGAATATTTGTGACAATGTTTCAATACTGTATACTTTGCAATAATAATAAAAATTTATATGAAAAAAAACCCAGCTGCCTCCTAACTTTTGAGTTTTTCTCTAGTCTAGTAGCTGGAAAAGTATCTGAACTTCTACTTGTACAAAGTACAGTATCTGTGCATCCCTACTTAAAAGAGAGACTAAAATGACATCATCACAGAAACAGAAGACCGAACAAGAAGCGTCTCAGACAGTTCTTGCAACATACATGAGCAGGTTCCCCAGGCCCTCTGATTGGCTAAGCCATCAAACATCCATAACACAGAATTATACCTCTCTACCACACTCAACTGGAGCAAACTCTTACTAAATGTGGCAGAGAAAATACACTCTATGCTTAGAGGATCACTCCTACTGAGGCACATTTAAGCTGAGAGCAGAGCACTACGTGCTACAGAATTACAAAAATGCAAAATGGACTTCAGCAAAATACTACATCCCTACACAAACAAACCTTTTTTTAGTTTTGGACAGAGTTGAGAAGGACCAAAGTCCTTGTCAGGTTGTAATTGACCCCTTCCCTTGGGAGGATTTATCATCTCTATTTGTCCTGATGAGCAACATCACCAGAACAAAAAGCGATTAAGAATTAGAAATACATAACTTTAGGTCTGTCACTTGAACAGGAAGTAAAGGGAAATATTTCATAACAGACAATGTTTTGGTAATATCTGCTAAAGGGTTTTCCTTTTTTTGTTATTAAAGGAAATGAAATAAACTTTTTTTTTTTTTTTTTAAATATCTGTTCCTGTGCTAAACCTACAGTAAAAAAGTTATTTTCAATGCACAGTTTAGTGACTTCTCTTGAACTGGCTGACCACATATTTTCTAATTATTTTACTGGAGATGCTGCACTTTTTTCCTTTTAGTCAATTAGCCCAACAACATTTATAACTATAGATATATACTAAATATTTACAATAACCATTACCATTCAAATGTGTCAAAAACATTTCAGTAATACTTGTATTTCATTGTTTCTCTGGTATTTGGAAACTTCAAAAAACTCTTATGAGGTGAGAGTTGTGCCCAAAACTTCTTATCTTTGAGTCAATTCCCAAATAGCACCTCTGATTCCTCTCTCTTACATCATCAGTTACTACTTAATGGCTGAAGAGGACTTCATAGAACCCGGGTAGTGTCAGTGGGGGAGATGGCGGGGGACAGAGCTGAGAACTGAAGATTGATCTAACATAGCTAGAGAAGGACACACTTGCATGGTAAGTGTGCCCTAATGTGAAAGTATCCTGTGCATACTTACACATTAGGGTAAAAAAAGAAATGACAAAGCAGTTTACTTCCACTTTAAGTCAGCCAATAAAAAGTATTAACTCCAAACTCTCTGCACTACGATGGATGAAAAGCGCAAATTTCATTTACGAAACAAGTGACCTGTCCAAACCCTGGTTACTTCCTCAAATACTAAAAGGAGAAAATGAAAATGACGCCTTCCTCACAGCAATATTGGGTTTATAAATGATTTAGTGTATTAGTGAATACTGGAAAGTTACATACCTGTGTCTAGTGCATTTGAACCAGTTTAGTATATCTGTGCAGCTGGTGTAGTAGACTTGGTCGAATGGATGTGCATAGGATTCCTGAACAGTAACTGAGTAGCTAAAAAAGACAAATAGTTATATTACCAAGTCAGCTAATGCTTCCATACAAATTAGTAAAATACCTTGATTAGGCTTTTAAAGAGATTTACTGAATACTGAAAACAATATAATCATTTTGCTAGCAATGCATGAAAGGTAAATATAGGTTTAATATAATATTAAATATATATTCCTTAATAGCCACCAAGGGTATAAATCCTCTTTGTGTGCAACAAATGCCTTTAGAAAACCACATATTACCTTGTAAAAGTAGCAGTGACATTATCTACTCTATCTACTGAAAAGAGAATTGTTGGCTATGTACAGAATTTTGATGTAGATGCATTTTAGGGAGTAGGAAAGGCTAAACTAAGGCCCGGTTCACACCTGGGCGTTTTGTAGCGCGTTCCTACGCTCTGCAAAACGCTCAAACACCAAAATCTAATTATTTTCTATGGGTATGGTTCACACCTGGGCGTATTACAGGCCGTATGAACGCGCTACAGAACGCCCTACGCCCAAAGAAGTACAGGAGCTTCTTTGGGGCATTTTTGTCGCGTGTTTACATTGGGATACAGCCAAGTAGCCCTCGGAAACGCTTGTTTGTCGCGCGTTTTTTACCGCAAATCGTGCAACAAACGTGCGACACGAAACGCGCGACAAACGCATATTCTATACGCCTAGGTGTGAACCGAGCCTAAACCAACACAATTAACACATAATTATACACTGTGCCCTGTATACTCATAATAATCACAATAATAATATCCAGAGAAAAAGTATTCTTTACATTTAAAGAATGTGAAATAATTTATAAAAAGTGTAAAAAAAACAGATACTTTACAAGGGGAAATAAATGATAGCTCAGCAATGCATTTCTTCTGGATAATTGGCATGAGAAAATTATTTCCCTGATTATTTTTAGGTTCCTTTAATGGTATGAGAGAATCAAAATAAGGGCAAAAACAATACAAAAGAATGTTATTATATTCCTACCAGCACAGCGCATACAGCTGCATGATGGTACTAAATACTGACTGATCATTAGTAATAAATGACAAGCACTGCCAATAATGTCCAGAATGTCCTTACATAAAGTATTTATACTTTGTATGTAGAATAATAAGCCAGATGAAGGGGTGAGGACACAGACTGGAAGAAGGACAACTGGGACCACCTTGGTGACTTTTGTCACACATGCTTATGTTTACAGCCATTTTCACACACATCACCCCCTGAGAAATAGCAGAACAGATGGGAAGGCAAGATAATAAATTACCTTTTTTTTTTACCTCCGTGATGGGAAAGAAATATGTTATATAAAAGCTACTACAACCATGAACACATTAACAAGACTAGATTTGAGCACATTTGCTGGCCATTCGCTTTTAAATTTCCTTACTGTTCTTGGGACTCAAAGTAGATTGTGTTCCTGATTGGGGGGTTAAATAGCAGCTCTGGCAGAATGGAGAAAAGTGTCCTGGTGCCGAAGCTAGCCGAAGGATCGGCCGAAGCTACGGCCAGATCCTTCGGCAGCTTTGTGAATAGACCCCAATGTATCCTATTTGTGTATCACTCAGCTGTAGATCCTCACATCACCTCTGCATTCGTGCTGACATTGTCCTTCCTTCTGGAGGGTGGCTACTTTTGCTCCCCATGGTCCCCGTGTGTGTTGTAAAGTAGCCACCGCTCCAAGCTCAATCCCGTGATGGACTACAATCTCAGATTTAGTTTAGGTAAGGTACTTGAATGCATTTTTAAGTTTTAACTCATGAGTTTAGTGTCATTTTAAGATCTCAATGAGTCTTCCATGTGAACGGGGAGCATATAGGTGGCATAAGGTGCATGGGCACTTGGTTGCATTTAGAGGTTGGAGGATCTTAACACGTGGAATTATCATACAAGACCTTTGGGGATTTTTGGATGTTTATATATATTTATTTGTTTTATTTTATATGAACAGTTTAGTGTAAGTTTCTACAGAGCAATGTATGGGACTGGTTAATTTTGTTGAGAGTGTGCTTTATTAATATGTATCTGGATAAGGAGTGGCGCTGTGTAAGGGAATGTTGCCATACATTCTGCTTGATTCATATTCTAAATTACATTGTAGAGTAGCATGTGAAGTGCAAATTTTTTTCATTTTCAATTTCTCTTTTATTTTCTGTTAAATGAACTGCATTAAAAAGTTAAAAATGCCTGAGCGGCTATATAAGTCTGAAGATTACAGGACAAGGTCTTGTTCTGCCTGTTACTTGGTTCCAGAAAAATCCAACTCTTTTACAAAGTGAAATCTGTTGAGTAGCTATATGTTATCCAGGAGTCAATTATCTAATTGTACACTTCCACAAATGTATCTAAGTTTAGCAATCATTTACCACAGAGCCCATTGCCATTTACAGGTTGGTTTTCCACTGTGCCCACTGATAGGTCTAGCATACTTTGGCCCTGCCAACCTTCTGTCTGAAGATATAAACCAGTGCACTTGTATTCATGCTGGAACATATTCAATACACATCAAAATAAGTTCAGATGCATGAAAGAGACACAAAGTTAAAACTGCTTTTTTTTACATTTTTGAATAGTCTTAGGAAGAATAAAATGCCTCTTGTCAAGTTGTTCCTGCTGTCTATGACCTTACTGGGGCCATGGAAGAAAAGTCAGCAGCACTCAGCCCTTCAAGGTGCAAATGTACTCTTATTATAAATGCGTCACATTGGTGATAAAGCCAATGTTTTGGGACTATGCAGAGTCCGTTCTTCAAGGCAACACAGTGTTACCTAGAGGAAGGGACCCTATGTGGCCCCAATACATTCTCTTTATGACCGATTTATAATAAATAAGAGTATATTTGCACCTTGCACCCATTCTTCTTTGGATCCAACCAGGGCCATCCGTGATTGTCACCACCACCATGTATGAGCACCACCATATTCACTTTGGTTGTAGCACTGTATGGAGTGCAGCTGGTATCTGTATCTCTCACTTGGAGGATTTCACCTGCTTGTGACATCAGGACAAGAGGGGAATGGCTATCACTGGACACTGGCAATGAAAAAAACATCTCCCCATTTTGCTGAAAAGTTTTTAGTTGCAGTCTGTGCCCCCAACAGGAAGTAAGGGGAAATCTCCCCAGTGGGGACAAAGGTTGCAAATAAAAACCCAATAGAGGTGATAGCCTTTCCCCTCAATATACAAAACTAAAAAAGTTTTAGCTAGAGCTGTCCTTCAATTTATTGACTCTGATCCATCCATGACATCACATTGGTTAGGGTATGATGACATCACTGCATTCTTGCACACAATTGTAGTCATGCAGCGTGAGGCTTTCCATAATACCTGTTCATCTTTTGAGTAGCTGACCCCATCATAAGCATTCACATGTATAACAACAACATGCCATTGGTACTGGACAATAGTAGTCTCAAGATTCAGTGACAACGACATTCCAAACCATCGGCAAAGAAATAATGGAAGCAACCCAAAGCAAGGTGATAACTGCACCATTGTTCCTGCATCAAGCAACCTGCTGAAAAAAACCAAACATAAATAAATATATGTTCTCCATTACACCATACATGGCCATGATAACTGCAAAAACATAATGCACTTCCACCCATCATGATTAGATTACGTTTATCCGTACAATATTTACGACATGCTACAGACACTCACCTGTGAGAATATATGGAAAGGAAACTATAGAATCTAACATCTGGTAACAATGAGGTCTGAAGATTCACACACCACTAAGACATAAGGGATTTCACACTCTCAAACCAGCACTATATTGCTTTCTGCTGTGAACTCACTTAGTGACTAGACCACACAAATAATGTCACCATAAAATGTTACACATGAATACAGCTCAATAAAAAGAAAACCACACTATATCAAGATAATCCACTTAAAAACATATTTAATATGCAGCCTTACTGCACAGTTCACAGAGAGGGAACATAATTACAACATTTAAAGAGATAGAATATGTAATCTGCCAATGACAACTTTTTAAAGGTGCAGGCTTCAGGACTATTGTTCTTAAAGGGAAATTCTACCTTTTAAAAAAATGTGCACTTCATCATAAAAGAAAAAGTGTGCATTTATTATTTTTTTGCATTGGCACCAGTAATGCATTGCAACCACGATCAGTGGATTGTGGGGACAATGCTCTGGTTCCTGCAGACTCCCATCCATGTTCACACTGAATCGTGTGTATATCCCACAGCACACCTGACTATTGTACCCCTGAAGTGACTCTGAGTATGGTGCTGCATGTAGCCAAGAAATAAAATATGTCACTTGTAGTTCTCTATGAAATACAAGTTCAGTGATGTCATCGCACTTATAGTCCATTGTCACTACCTCCATGTATATGTTACTGAATGTCTGTACATCACTACGAACATGGAGTAAAGTATGTCACCAGCACACCAAGAATCTTCATCCAATAAAGCTCCTTTGACACTATGTTTGAACATCAATAAAAGCGTTAATGGATGAACATCTTTGGTGTGCTGTTGACATACTTTGCTCCATATTCGTAGTAAGGTACAGATGTTTAGTAACATAGATGCGAGGATGTCTCCATGGACTACAAGTGCGGTGACGTCACTGCACTTGTATTCCATAGAGAACTAAAGGTCCCTCTGCTGCGGTCGCTGATGCCTCTTGTAGAGCCTCCATTCACAATCCAACCTGTCAAAGGATCTGTAAATAGATGATATGGCTTTGTGGAAGGAGCAAAGCAGAGCATCACCAAAATAAAAAATTTAAACAATCCTGAGGGGAGAAGAACCTTGAAATTCAGATAAGTGTGTGTGTGTGTGTGTGTGTGTGGAGGAGGGGGGGAGTTAAAGTGGCCCTTTACCCCCTTTCACTAAAAATCACAGCAGCATGCAGCTCTGCATGCTGATTTAAAATCATCTGACATTCATTAGTTACACAAACATGTCTTTCATTTACTTACAAATATAGTTCATCTACTGCCTGGTCCAGTTCTGGCACAAATGGTGTAATGTGCCAAAGCATTGCATCCTGGGAAAGTTACATCAGCAGAGATTGCTGGGAATTCTCATCTCAGGGAAAGGCATTTCTTCCCCTGAATTATGTGCATAGTCACATGTCTAGTCACATGTGCCAGAGTTCCAGGAAGTAAATGGAGAGCTAGTTATCTGCCCTTAGTAAACATGGCCACTGTCAGAAAACTGGGCAAGAAAGGAGAAATAATGTATGCAAAGAATACAAAGCCTGCAATTATCTATATTGTCATTACTAACATTTCTAAAGGTGTGTTTGTTGTTATTTTTAAGATATGAGTAAAACTCTGCTTTAAGGGGTTGTGCTCTGACCATGTTTCATGTTACACCCTAAACATGGGTCTAACCAAAAACATGGTCGGAAAGGTCAACTTAGCCTTTAAACTAGACTGACTGAGTTAATGTCTAGAACAAGCATACAAGCATTGAGTCCAAATGTACAGTGGTTTTGCTCATATTTTCTTTATTTCTTATCATGAGGAATAAAGAAATGAGAATTCTATATATAGTGTAGGTCAGGAAAATATAAAACCTTCATATTCTTCACATGATCAACAACCACGCTTTTATCCATCTAGCAGATGGTGCTCTAGTCTTCTTTTCACTTGCTTGCTTTACTAATAGTTTAAAAAGCCTGTTTTTTTAAAACCTATCTCCGGAGAGAAATTCCCCTTGCAGTGGGACTGCCCCACACTACTAGGGTATCAGGAAAAGCAGTTTTACTTACCTGATCCTCGCTCCTACAGCAACCGCCACACGCCTTGTCTTCCGTACGCTCCGGCTTGTGGGCTGTCCGTCAACGTCCTCAGGTATAATGCAGAGCTATGGGCCCTAGATTGCACTTGAGGGCAGCAGTGGGCCTCCAGCGGGGAAGAGTTTGTGGCTGCCAGCATGGAGGGAGCCTATGGGAGTGGGGATCAGATAAGTATTTTTTTTCCCTCAAAGTGAAGGGACAGCCACAATTCAAGGAGAGTTTTTGTATTTCCTGGACTTTAACTTCAAATAGATAAATAGCTGTAAGAGAATATAGTAGGTGTATTTGACTCACTATATGTAACAGCATTTGGCCAATCAGTGCTATCACTCAGCAATCGAAATCAATCAAAATTGATTGCTCATTCACTATTAGAATATTGAACGAACGTTCTGAAAACAATATTTTTCAAAGGAGATTATAAACGTGTATACTCAGCTGTAGTGGCCAGGTCACTATCTGCAAGGAGTTTGCATGTTCTCCCTTTGCTTGCGTGGGTTTCCTCCATGTACTCCAATTTCCTTCCACACTCCAAAGACATGCTTGAAGGTTAATTGGCTCCTGTCTAAATTGGCCCTGTATGTATGAATGTGCGATTGGAACCTTAGATTGTAAGCTCCTTGAGTGCAGGGACTGATGTGAATGTGCACTATGTAAAAGCGCTGTGTAAATTGTTGGTACTATATAAATACTACTAATAATAATAATAATATGTTTTGTTAGGCAGGGAAGCGTACCTGTTGCTTAGCCCTGCGTAGCAAAGCACAAGTTCATTTTAAGACAAACTGTGTAATGTGGAATTCACAGTATTCGTTTTTATATTGTTAGCTGGTAAAGATGAACAATTGCCTCACTTGCCTAGTTGAACCAACAGTTGAAATAACACACTGAACTGTTTCATGACTGTGTTGTCTGTCATTAGGTTTACCACTAGGTCTAAATTACAGATCATTCTGCAGCACGCTGCCTTTACACTACAAACAACTCAAATTAGAAACATTATAGGATTTGTGTTCAGCCTGCTCACAGTGTAGCGAAAATCTTTTAACAAAACATGTTTATTATAATAACATTCCGCTAGATTTGATCACGGAGATGGAACACTAACACTTAGCCGTATGGGTAATATCTAAAATAAAAGCTTTTGAAGGTTAGACATTTTTTTAAATAAATTGGAACTCTAACTAAAGGGCTATATACTCAGTTGAATTACATGTTTACTGTACATCCTAAAGACCCAACACCCAAACACAAGCAAAGTAACTTGGTATATGCAGTCAGGGCCATCCTTTTAATGAGGCAGTCTGAGGCTCTTGCTTGCTTGGTCATGTTGGGGGGCGGCAGGCAGAGAAACACGGCCGCTTTGCTGCACATTGTTTAAAGTGTGCCTGCGGCCCCCTCTGCGGCCACAGTGTCCCGGGTTGCTAAGAGTCGGGTGGGGAGATTTGTAAGGGCCATACACATCTCTCCACTCAGCTCTTAGCAACCTGGGACACTCTGGCCAGAATCCAACTAGATTGGGCGAGACTCAGAGCCAGGCAGGGAGGGTAGCGTCACTCAACCACCACCAACCCCACACTTCCCCCACCCATCTCAGGCTGCAAAACGGCTAGGGACTTTGGCAAGATGAAACCTCTCAACAAATTAATGGAACAACATAGAAGGGCAAATCCTACAGGATTCGATTCAGCAGTTTTCCTATACCTCAAGAAAAAGGTCGATGCACATTTTGAACAGAAAGGACAACTGGTTCAAAAGAGGCCTGAACAGGCCATCTACGTCAAACTGGAACAACCATCTTTGAACGGGAAGGGACCTTCACCACTATTTGTCTTCCACATATACAGTATCTCACAGAAGTGAGTACACCCCTCAAATTTTTGTCAATATTTTATTATATCATTTCATGTGACGACACAGAAGAAATGACACTTTGCTACAATGTAAAGTAGTGAGCGTCCAGCTTGTATATCAGTGTACATTTGCTGTCCCCTCAAAATAACTCAACACACATCCATTAATGTCTAAACCGCTGGCAACAAAAGTGAGTACACCCCTAGATGAAAATGTCCAAATTGGGCCCAATTAGCCATTTTCACTCCCCGGTATCATGTGGCTTGTTAGTGTTACAAGGTTCTGAAAATAGCAAAAAAGCTCCTTCAGCAGTTTCAGCTGCAATCTCCATACGGTTTTAAGGCCAGCTTCACACCTTTGGTAACCATGTGCATTACTGCAATGCACTGCACCACATCAGGAACATGTTAGTGCTTTGCAGCACAACGCACCAAAGCAATTCACCTACCCCTATAGCAACTAATTAGATTAAATAACAATATGCTTCTGCTATAGCCAATCAGTGTCCAGATTATCAGAGCCATCCCTATAATGAGGCAGCCCGAGGTAGTTGCCTTCTGCAGCATTTAACTGGGTCACATGGCCCCCTTTCTGGCCAGAGTATCTCTGCTTGCTAAGAGCTATTAGCAACCTGTGACGCTCTGGCGTCCCGCCCAGCTCCTAGCAACCCGTGATGACAGTGAGCTGGGCGGTATGCCGCCCCCCCACCCCCCCAATTCCTCGGTATGTGCACCACTAGCAGCCACCCGCCCCACCAGGTTATGACCACATGAAATAATTATTTGCTATGTCCACTGAGAGAACAGCACCAAGAGGTCTGACTTTCACTTTAGCGTTAGAGAACTACAAAAAAAGAGCCACACTGTTGAATTACAAGGCTGCTTATTTATTATACTAAAAAGAGAAAATGATTCCTACACTAGGATATTTTGATCTTGCTTCTAGAGTGCAAAATGCGCCACTGTAAAAAAAGACATTACTATAATCTTCCAAGGTAGAGTTCATGAATGGCCCAAAGCCAGTGGGGGATGAACAAACACTGGCACATGCCCAGGGGCGTCCTGAGGCCAGATGACACCCCGCTGTGACGTCATTGCGCATTCGTGTGACATTGCCGCGTGCGTGTGCGATGACATCATCGCACATGCGCGGTCAACTTATTGACGCCTGCCGATGGCCATCTTTGGGATGGATGCCAGCAGAGAGAGGAGGGGACGTTCACCCAGTGGGATGAGGTATGCCGCCGGGTGACCTCCTCTGCTGGCCGTCCATACACATCACCCTCTCCCCTGCTTGCTGTAGTGCTGATCGTCACTGCCAGCCCTCCTCACGACAATATCTACATCACTCTGGTAATAGTGTATATTTTGGATCTGTTTTCTAATTAGAACATTAGCACAAGTGCTTCATTATTTTGGCACACACAATCAGACATTTATAAAGACTGTCCCATAGCACTTTAAATGTGATTTGGCATGGCTGGTGCTGAACTTGTCTTATAATAAATTGTATTTGTCACACAGAAAATGCGCCAATATTTACACCACAAAAAAACATATTTCTCTTTGATAATTTCCCCCAAAATCTCTGCACATTTGTCTTTTCCAGTTCACATTTATCACAGCACATCATGGCTTGGTACATGATGGAACAGTAAATGGCATCATAACACAGCACATACAGTAAGCATGGAAATTACAAAGGAATGTTTTCGGTACCTTGGGAATATTGGGGCCCTGTGTGATGACATCCCCTGAACCACTTTTAGTTATTTCCCACTTCACTTACAGTGAAAACAGCTGCCAGCAGCTGCTACTTATTTTCTTTCTTCTGCATGAACACTATGGCGGCCATAATAGGAGAAGATTTTATATACTGTAAATGTATCAAGGAAGATAAAGAATAATAAAAGCCAAAGCAACTCTTCATTATCACTGACTTGCTACGACAGTATGTCACACACAGACTTTACAAGAGGCCCTCTGTGGACAAAGTAAAATTATGAGTGATGGGACAAATGCCTCTACAGCAACAGGTTTATTGGAATATCTGAAGGGCTGCTGAAAATATAAAGTTAAAGCGGACCTTCACACCAAAATTCTACTTTACATAATTCTAATCCTCCTCCCTACTTGTGTAGCGTGTGCACACATGCTAAATCCCACAATTTTGCAGATGTTCACAGAATGTGCAAAAAAAAAACATGCTCTACCCTTGCGATGCCATTTATTGTTAATGGCACCCCAAACGTGCCAAGCCAGACCCACATTTTTTTTGCACGCAAAGATGCTCAAAGCTCCAAGAGGTGCATGAGCTTGTTTCCACATTTGTTGTTCACAGGGTAGCCCAAATACAACATGCAATGTCACACTACACTAAGTGTGAATGGGGGCTTAATCCAAAAAAGCACTTTTTTGTGTGTTTATTTACTTTTTTTTCACAGTTCACCTTGACTCCATTCTCATCTAGGCAAGAATTATGTCAACCCTGTTTCTGCAACCTTCTAGGATAATCCCAAATTTTGAGTTGTCATCAAAACAGGAATATATGAGAAACCATCTAATGGAGACACTAGTTCTGGTAAACCTGCTGACCACCAGGGATTTCCATTTATTGGAGAGATTTCCATTTATTTCCTGTTGTGGCTATTAGACAGGAAGTGAAGAAAAAATCTCAGAAAATGGACACAGATGGCAAAAGAAAGTTGGCAGGGGTTATTACCCTCCCTTTAGGGCCCATTCACACCTAAGCATAGAGTTAATCGCACAATATCATGCAATAAACTGACCCTATTGCACAATGTACCTAGTGTATATTAATGTGCGCTGGGTGCATTGCACTGCAATTCATTTGAATGGCACCCTAAGGCACCTCCCAGCTGCTGCGCACTGCAGCACAAAATGCGGTACCGTGTGTTGCAATGCAATGCAGTGAAAAAAGTAGTGCATGCACTATTTTTTTTCCCATTTTGGAAATGTCCCTTCTCTGATGTGCATGGTGGCCAGGAGGTGTGTTGTGCAATAACGTGGCTTCAGTTCTACTTTAAGTATCTTATGTGTATTAATGAGCTTGTCTTGGCTGACACAACAAGAGGAAAGTGACAGGTTGATAGAGCCGCTAAAATTCAAACTAGTCATACAGTCTAATGATGGAGCAACTGGCAGTCAATCCCCAGCAGAGACACTGCACTGTACAAACAAGCTTTATGAATGAACAACTGCAAATCAGTCCCCAGGTCCAACACTGTTCATTCATTACCCCCTAATGAAAAAAACCTTCATAAGTGGCCAAAGGTTCCAGGAGAACAATCAGACCTTTGTGTATTAAACTGCATCTAAAGCCATATTTAGACTTGGATAGATCAGGGAAGGGTTAAAATCATTGTCAGGTTTGCATTGCTGTCTGTGTCTCCACTGGGAACGATCACCCTCTCTTTGTATACTGCTGACAGAAAGTGAGGGGAATCCAAAATTTTGAGTTGTCACCAGAACAGAAATAGGAGAGGAAATTTTCCAGACACATTCTGGTGACAACCAGAATCTTATCTTGGAGAGATTTTTCTTCACTTATTATTATTATTATTATTATTATTATTATTATTATTAGACAGGATTTATATAGCGTGAACAGTTTGCACAGCGCTTTACAATATAGGGAAGACATTATAATTACAATACAATTCAAGACAAGATGGTAAGGAGGGCTCTGCCCGTGAGGTCTTACAACCTAAGTAGGAGGGGGAAGTGATACATGAGGAGGTAGCTGTGTGGGGATGAATTGTTTGAGAAAGAGTTCAGTGGTTAGGTTGAGGCGGGATAGGCTTCCCTGAATAGATGAGTCTTTATTGATCGCTGAAAGGCAGTCAGAGTAGGAGATAGACGGACAGGGGAGTTGACAAGGGAGCTAGAGAGCAGGAGGTCTTGGCAGCAGCGGAGGGGACAGTTAGGGTGATATTTTGAGACAAGGTTGGAGATGTAACCTGGGCCAGAGCTGTGGATGGGTTTGTAAGTGGTTGTTAATATTTTGAATTTTATCCTTTGGGCTATTGGAAGCCAGTGTAGGGATTGACAGAGGGGGGTTGCAGACACTGAGCGGTTGGTTAGGTGAATGAGTCAAGCAGCTGCATTCATGATAGATTGAAGGGGGGAGAGCCTGTGTAGAGGTAGGACAATGAGGAGGGAGTTGCAATAGCCAAGACGAGATATAACAAGTGAGTGAATGAGCAGCTTTGCGGTTTCATTGGTGAGGAAGGGGAATATTTTGGAGATGTTACGAAGGTGAAGGCGGCAGGATTTGGATAGTGATTGGATGTGAGGAAAAAGCTAGGGTCCGAGTCAAGGATGACACCTAGCATCTTGGCATGGGGGGAGGGTTGGATAGATGTGTTCTCAATCATGATCGAAAAGTTGGGGGAGGGAATTCACTTCCTAAAGGAGAGTAAAGTATGGTATACACTATGCCAATTTCAGTCGATTCTTGATCCGCCCAAAATTCGCACAGTAGGTGCTGCTGTCTATACCCTTCCGTCCAGCATCCCTAGATCAGAAGATAGAAGGAGCCAGATGGAAAATCTTTGGCTGAACGGTATTGAGCATGGATGATGGTATCTGTTATATTTTCTTCTTTCAGTCCACAAGGTGAAAAAAGAAAATATTGCAATATATACCCTTCCAAATGGTACACAGACGACTAAAATAACTGGCAGTGGTTAACACCATTCCCTACTTTACCTAAAACTAGGCAACTAGTATGAGCAGAAGGAGGAGGTCAGCAATGCTAGTCTCTATGTTTCTCTAATGAAAGGATCCTTAAAATGGACCTCTCCCTGATTTTAAACTTTGTAATACATGTTACAAAGAAACCATATTTAATGATACATTTATAAATAATTATAAATAAATAAAAGCATTTATTATGCTGGTTCTTTTTCAGCATTTCCAGGAATAATGTTAGTCTTATTGTGTCTAATTTACAGTCGCAAGCCCAGATAGGGAAGAAGGAAAGGATCACTTCCCACTTCCTCCGCTGCACTGGAAGTTACAGTAATCAGGTTACAGGGATCCTACCAACATGAATATATACCCTTTGCTCTCTGCTAATTATAAAGTAATGTAACCGCATCATTGCCCATTTACATACAAATGCTGATGTGATATGACATACATCCTCTACTGCCAATGTCACTTGTCCTGTTAAATATAATACAGTGTAAAACAATCATTTTTGCTGCCTGTGTCCTGTTGGGGAGATATCCCTTCACTTCCTGTCCAAGAGATGCAACACGAAGTAAGAGAAAATCTCTTGAAAGTGAGGGGAATCCCCCCTTGCGGACAATTGTCATTAAAACAGGTGTCCTCATGGGCATATTTGCCCTCACCTCTTATTCTGGTAACGACTGTAAGATTCTATTCACTTTCTGCCAGGCCGACAATGATCACCAGGACAAATAGAGAGGGAGAATCCACTCAGCAGGAGCACACAGCAATAAAAACTTGACAAGGATTCCAATCCTTCCCCATTTTAGCCAAAACTAGAAAAAAGTGCTTTGGATCTATGTACACTTAAATGATTTTCTAGTAAAGATTCATTGATTAAATTGTAAGCTTTAAAAACAAACTTCAGTTTCTTATACTACTTATATTTGGTTAAAACTTGAAATGGTTAATGGCTTTGAATGTTTAGCAGCTAACATTAGATCTAAGAAGGTCTGGTGCACCTGGGCATTGCGGGTTTACAAATGTAACCAAGATCAAACACAGCTCATACAACTGCTCTGTTCTATAAGGGTGGAGGATGTCTGAAAAAAGACATTGTTCTCACTAAATGTCACAAGGCTCTCGTAAAGTGATACATCACCCAGACTGTATATTCACCAAGATTTCTCTGTATCTGTGGTTAAAGTGACACTAAACTCAAGAGGACTACTAAGCTCAAATTGACTACGATCTCAAATTTAGTTTACTAATTTGTATTGAGATTGTAGTCCATCACAGGAGTGAGCTTGGAGCGGTGACTACTTTACAACACACACAGGGACCATGGGAAACAAAAGTAGCCCCCCTCCAGAAGGAAGGACAGTGTCGGCGCCAATTCAGAGATGATTTGAGGATCTACAGCCGAGTGATACACAAATAAGATACATTTTTGTTAATAGTTAAGGTACTTGAATGCATTTTTAAGATTTAACTCCTGAGTTTAGTGTCACTTTAACTCATCCAAAGGTACATTGAAACATAGTGATCGGCTGCCCCATGTTTCCACAGAAAGCCGCAGGTTTGTCAGCTTTCAATTTCAATTTGGTATACACTGTGACCAGGGGGTGGATTGACTGGGGAGGGTAGCAGAGTAATAGGGTGCTCTTAAGTTGCAAATAATGTATAAAATGTATAAAATACTGTACATAGTAACATGATTTTTAAACCATCAACACATTAATAATATTATTTAATTCTCCTTTTTTCTGGTCTTGTTTACAACTATAACAAACAATACTGTACATTACCTTTGGAGCCCATTCATAACTGTTAGTTGCAGTTCTATTAATTCTCCATGGCACCCCACTGCATTAAAGGAGAACTATGGGGTTAAGGCTTTTCCCCATAGTTCTCCTTAGGGAAACGGGAGGACACAAACTAGCGTCTTCTCGTCACCCTAAGCTCAGTATACCGCAGGCTGTAGCTCGCGGTATACTAAGACGCCGCAGTATACCGTGAGCTGCTGCTCACGGTATACTGAGACGCCGCAGCTGAAGCGGATCCCGACAATTGTGCGGAATCGGAGCGGGGAGGGGGGAATCCAGCCCCTCCCCTGTCACGGCAGAGAGCCGTGACAGGATCGAGAAGTGAGCGAACGCCGGTATGTGTTCGCTCACCTCCCGATCTACTGAGCCGACCTGTGACAGTTTCATTGTCACAGGTCGGCTAGAACTATGAGGTGAGTGAAAAGCACTCACCTCATAGTTCTCTTTTAAGGCAACAAAATGCCAGATACTATACGTCCATGGAGAATTCCTGCTCCACACTACTATTGTATCTATAGTAGAAATGCACGTATTTTGTGATAAAGGCTTCATGTATTCTATGTATGTAAGCAGTAAATCCCAATGCTGTGAATGCATTCCCCTTACTCTTCATAGTCCTGTGTCATCTGTGAAGTCAGAACATTGCTTTTGATAATAACAGAATGCACGTGTAGGTATTAAAGTCAGCAATTTGACTCAAACCAAAGCCAGCTGATCCAGCAGTTCAATGTTTGTTTTCTGTCTATTGATCTTCTTTCATGTTCTTTTCTTTCCTTGTTAAAGAAATGTTGAACTACAGTCTTTTGAATGTCTGACTCACAGTTGGTTTGAAATATATAAAGGCTTGTTCTAACTCAATGCAAATGTGAAGCCCATTCAATGATCCCAGGCATCTTTGAAGAGCGATACATCACAACTAAGGCAACCAAAACCACTTCAACTCCAAAGTGTTTTTCCCAGTTTAGCTGCCTCTTCATCAGGGAATCTGACAGTCTGATTTGTCTGATTTGCACTTAGTAAACAGCATTCCTAAGAAAATTCAAACAGTCCAGTTTACAATAAAAATATTTGAGAGTCATGAGAGAAATACAGATAGCGCCATTGCTTAATTACTTCAAATACACTGTTAAGGAGTAACCAAAGAATCTAGAACAGTGGTTCTCAACCTCAGCCGGGGCCGAGACCCCTTGGTAACATTTGCCAAGTTGTGGTGACCCCCAATGGTAAAATTTATGGTTGACGCGGCTGCTGCAGCGACATCTGGCGGCGTGGCGGGAGAACTGACACTGCTGCACTAGGAGAGAGCTGAGGAGGACTCTCACCTATCACAGCGGAAATCACACAGCGACCCACAGGATGAGAACCACTGTTGTAACAGCTAAAATGGCAAACCATATAATGCAAGCCGAGGGTGTCAGCTTTTATTATTAATAATAATGATGATAATCACTAGATGGGGACCTGATGGAGAACTGCAGGTCTCCCTCTGCTGATTGACAGCAGCAGTGGGCGGGTGCAATAGCTAGTTTGCTATTGCAAAGTGAAATAGCCAATAGGAATGTAGCTATGCATTCCAATGCTGGCTTATTAATTTTTTTCTGACTTACGGCGGCCGGGGCTCCAATGTCCGAAATAAAATTTAAAAAACGATCGCAGCGAAAGGTTTACTCTGCTCGATCAAGCAGAGTAAACCTTTCCGGGAGAAAGTGTTTCTCTCCTGGGCGGCCGGGAGCCGCTATCTAATAGCGGGAGACTCCCGGCGACCCCTGGCAAATTGTCATTCGACCCCCGAAGGGGTCCGGACCCACAGGTTGAGAACCGCTGATCTAGAACATTCTCCCTACTCTTTTTAATTGCAGTTTTGGTTTGTTGTGTACACTGCCTGCGCCGCATGCTGGTTCACACTCTGCAAGATGCCGAGAGAAGAAACTGCGTGCCTGAACAATGTAAATCCAGGGCACATGTGCAGAAGTTCTATCATCAGTGGCTGTTTAATGGCCAAGGAAAGACTTTGGATGCAGAAGAAGTATCGAAGATGGCAACAGAGTAGCGACAGGGAGCATGAACCTATCAGCATTGGAGGAGGGCAAACTGCTATGACGTGCTGCATACTTGCACATTATGGCAAGAGTTATAACCAGTCCAGTAGCAAATTGAATGGGGCTTTTACAGATGGGAATTACCACAATAATAGCAGACAATTACTAAAATTGAAGGTTTTTTTAAGTCATGTTTAAATACCCAAAAAACAACATTCATTGTTACAGACATCCAAGACCAACAATATGCTAATACATATGCCTCTATGGGCTACTACTTAGAAAGATACACTGATAGTCCCATGATTTTAATGAGGATCTCAACAGGATAATTGTCCTCAAATATTCAGTGTAGTAGTCCAACATTCAAGGCGTTTTACATTATGGCTTCTTTAGGAAGGTGAGGAGATCTATAATTTTCAAATCCATACAGTTAGCCCAGTATATACCATAGACAAAGTGTATGAGGAATCTCGGATAAACTGACACACACAAGTCACTTACTTTCTAGCATAGTACAACACACACAGTCTGTTGGTCAATAGTACATCCAAAAGGACCACTGCCACCCACATAAGAAGACTCAGCTAATGTAGAGGGGGAAAAAAGGGGGAGTGATGACTCCATGGTACCTAGGCGTAATGCATAAAGGTAGTATATGGACTTCAATAAACCATATTGTAAGTATTGTTTTGTCAGTCTAAAGGCTGGGTGGATGCGTTGGAGCTGTATCTAAAGAATGAGTTCCAAAACCGGAGCAGCGTCAGAAGAGTCTATGGCATGCGTTCTACAGTACAATGAGGAATGGTTTTCAGGTGGTTAGACAATTCCACCTCCAAATTCAAAAATACATACACGTTCTAAAAACATCCTCATCTAGAAAGTAGTAGCTGCTTTACATTCACCATATGACACAGTTTAAGTACAATGATTTTAAATATAAATATTATAAAAAAACATATTGTAATATATTATGATATAAAAGATTATAAAAAGTATTCTATTTTATACTATATAATATATTATGTTATATTATATCAATTATAAATATTGTCTGGCCTAAACAAAAACTTTTCTATACTGTCTAATAGTACATTTGTTTAGCTCTCTCTAGCTAAAACACTGAAAATATTGTCTCAGTTCCTGAAGTTGATTTCTTTGTCTAGACAATGGTTGAGCCTGCATGCATGACCAAGCCACTTAGAGATCTTTCTTATAAACAATTGTTCTTTAAGCATTCAGGTTTACACTGAGTAATATTTGTGCCTACAGAGAGGGGTAAGAGCTACAGGTGCCAGCTATATAAAGGGAACCATGGAGGTTGTAAAAGAAAATCCATTCCAGACAATCCACTTATTCCCTGAGCAGACTCCAGTGGGTGAACATCAGCCATCATCAGAGTGGAGTAGTCTACAAACACAACATTCCCTAATCCAGCCATTATCAGCCAGATTGGATGAGCATTCTTTAATGTCAGAAAATACCTTTAAGGTTGGTATGGTTGTTAATATGGAAGTTAACCAATCTGCTAAACCAGAAACCCAGGATCCATAATATTCTGTGGTCACTATGGAAGAATAAGCACACATAGCTCCTGTTTTTTTTTTTTTTATTCTTTCACATGTGCTCCAACCGTTAAAGCTATAGGGCCCATAAAAAGTAGAGGAGTGGAGAGAGTCTCCACAATACTGTGTTTCCCCGAAAATAAGGCACTGTCTTATATTTTTTTTGCTTCAAATAAACACACTAGGTCTTATTTTCGGGGTAGGTCTTATTTTTTTTTTTATGTATAACAATCCAAAGTTAATGCAAATCCAAATTAAATAATCCAAAATAGCAAAGTTAAGAATAGGGTGATCAGGGCAATCAGGGGTGCTGTAGCTTTCCAAGAGCAATTTGGTAACCAGAATGAGCGAAGCACGCTTTCACTATGGATTCCTCACAGGCGGGGTGCATTCCGTATCACTGTGCCTGTGACAGGAGCCGGTGTTATAGAGGAAACATCGGCTTATGCGGCTCTGCCGCCTTGCTTCCTCTAGTGCTGGCTTCGTTGGCACCACTGATTCTCTCCCGTGGCTCTTCAAGTTCCCCCTTATGCCACCACCAGCCCTGGGAATGGTCACAACTAGGTCTTATTTTCGGGGTAGGTCTTATATTTTAGCAATTTCCAAAAATAGTACTAGGTCTTATATTCAGGGTAGGTCTTATTTTCAGGGAAACAGGGTATATCCCTGAATTTGACATACCTTTGTGGTGATTGTAACATTCACTTTTTCGTAAATGCAGCAAATGTTACAGTTCTCATTTAAAACCACATTAAGATGAATTGTGAAGCTCATAGTTCATTGTGTTTCATTTGTTCTTTGTTGCTAGTCACTTATTATCTGTCAAACATTACACTTTTTAAGTAAATGTTGGAGTATCTACTTAAATATGTGTAGCCCTGAAGACTAAAACAGTTGGCACTTGCAATCTCTGTCTGAGAGAAAAACAGAAGAGATTAAATGATCAAGTTTCCCTTTATTTCCTAACAAGCCTTACAACAGCTGCCCCTGCTGGGTTTTAGCAACTGTTCCTTATGTGGACAACAAACTTTCTGTTTTCAGAGGGGGTTTACTTATGTCATCTGCATGTGGTATGGATTAAACCAGTAGTAAAGGCCTATTGTGCACTATGGCTCCTTAATATTTGAACATAATTTTAAATAATGCTGTCTATTTCAGGAGCTCAGTGCCATGACTGTACATGACTGTACACATTTTACATCACAAAAAGTCATATGTTAACCCCTTCATGACTGAGCTAGTTTTCAGTTTCTGTTCATAAATGACTGACACACTTTTTACATTTTTGCTGTGTGATTCTTCCACAGCAGTAATATACTTTCTTACTAAATGTACCCACACATATTATATATTGTTTTTTAGAGGACAGATAGGGCTATATAATTGTATCACATATGTGTACCTAACCCCTCACTTAGTTTGAATAAAATAAAAAAATGAGGAAAAAAACTAGAAGAAAACACTTTTTTCACAAGTTTTGATTATTATTAATTTTTTAAGAATTTGTTTATATTAATTATACTATAAAAAATATATTTATATATAATTTTTATTTTCCTAATTTTGCTTTACACTTTATTTAATTTTTTTTACACCTCGTAAAAAAAAACACAAAACTTTTTTTTCTTGTCAGTTTATATCAAGCAGTCACTATGACTGCTTGATAAATTAAGTTTTTTTTTTAAATGTTTGGCTATTAGGCTGATCCAAACTTAGGAACAGCTAATAATAACCTTAGAGACTGATCCTGACTTTAGTCAGATTCAGATCTCACTAAAAGCTCTTTGATTGTGCCTAGATGATCAGAACTGATACATTTCACTCAAAAGATACATTGTATCTTTTGAGTGAAATGTATCTAAACATCGGGCTCTCGAGCTGTCAAAACAAATAGCAGAGAGGTGAGTCACTGCTACCTCTCTGCTATTTTCAGCTGTCAAATACAGGATCTCAAATTGCGGTCCTGTATTTGCATGTAACGGCTTCATTCTTTCATTACTGAAAGGAAGAAGCTTTTACAAAAAGCTTAATTATTTCATTAATGAATGCCTCGATACTGAGGCATTCATTGATGACTGGTAACCGCTGAGAATCAGCTGTTACTAGCATTACAAAGCCTGATATAACTCGTCACGTACAGTGTACGTGGCCAGTCATATAGGCACAAAGTGCCGGGACGTACGCTGTACGTCTCCCGTCACGAAGGGGTTAAAGCCACTCTGTTGCTAAAAGAGAAAAAAAAGGTTGCCTGCCCAACTACATCAATAATACCTATCAGTCATGCTGATTTAGCATCCAACACTTTTTGGTGTTTTGGAGGCCTGTGACTCCTTGCTAGTTGCTGCAGTTTACCAGTTGACTGCTATATCACTAGTGTACCCCTTCAGAGCTGCAGGGACGCACTGGTGATGTTGCCACTAGTGGATGGAATCACAGTACACAAGACGCAGGCAACCAACCCCGCCTAAAGTGTTGGATGCTAAACATTTCAATGGTGGTAGTAACTTTGCAAAAGAGCAAAGATTGGATTCCTTTGTAACAGGACTGGTAAGTATTATTTTTCAATTTTTCTTTTTATGTTTTCCACAAAGTGTGGAAAAGTTAGTACCTCTGTGGGTTTGTTATTTGCATACAATACAACAATAAACCAGTACAATAAAAAATCCCACTGTTGTGGTCTGTTGTTATTATACATTAGCATTAGTGATACAATACATGGAATAGTTTGCAAACATAATGTTGGATGAAAAGCATAACACTGAGATGCATAGAAAGGGTAAAAGGCAGGTAAACATATACTGAAGAACATAGATAACCTAAGGCACACTTGGAATTGTGAAGTTAGATGCCACACAAGGATACCAGATTTGATCAGAAAGTTGTGCGTGACGTCTATTTTCATAAGTGCGTCTGTATAGGAATAAGATTCGGTCAATGAACATCTTCCATGTCCCCAGAGCTGGAGGCGAGGGGTCCTACGCCACCAGAATAGCCGTTTTAGTACAGAAGAGCAGAATTCTGCAGAGGCGCTTAGAATGTTGGGTCACCTACAACATATCTAGTAAGCCTAAAAGGCAGACTGTGGGATTATATTATTAGGGAGACCAGAAGGACACTCTAGGAAACCAATTACGTTTGATCAATATCTCCATATGGAGTGTTTATGGCTGTCTGTGTTCCTAATAAGAAGATATATCCTCACTATCTGTACCAGTGATGGGGTTTCCTCAGCAGGGAAGCAGACAGAAATATGTCAGTAGATGTGACCCTTCCCCAATCCTAAAACTAAACAATGTTTTGCCTGGAGTTGAGAATTATTTATAATTGCTTTGTAGCTGAATGTACTGGCTATATTTGGTTACTCAAAAAAAATCAAGCATTATTTGTGTTCAGGTTGACCACCCTGAGCTGCACATTTTCAATAACGCAGTTCAAAGAGAAAAGAAAAGAACAATACTCAGTAAGCCATAGCAATGAAGGGTGTGTTTGGTTGTTATGATTTGCTGAACTTGTACATGACACTTAGCCTTAAGGTGCCCACACACCTTACAATTTATCTGCAGATTTTCTGTGGTCAGATGGAAAAAGTACAAGAGATTGGCCCAGGTGGAGATTACTCCATCCACACAGTTAAGTGTAGATGGAGGAATCTGTTGCACCTTTTCCATCTGACCACAGAAAATCTGCAGATAAATTGTAAGGTGTGTGGGCAGCTTTAGGGCCATATCAGTATTCCAGTGAGGTTTAGCAAACCTGCATAACACAGATAAACCAGGAATATTTTCTTGTCGCATTGTAGATAATTATACAATCCAAATAACAGCAGCTACCATTAATGCATGCAACAGTGTGGATGCTTTTTACTTAGAATGCCATGGTAGGCATTGTGTTGGAATTATGAATGTGCAAGGCCTTCAGGATTTGAGAGACATGTATCTTCTATGATCTATTCTCTATCCCATCCTTCCCGCTTTTCATGAGCTCTTCCTTTTACCTCTCTTCAGTCTTCACTCCTTGTTTGTTTCACTTCCTATTCACTGCTACCTCCTCTTGCCTTTCTCTTTGTTTCCTTTTATTTCACTTGCTGCACACTAGTAGGATGGCGATGGACTTGGAGCTTAGTCCCATGAGAGAGCCAGCAGTTTGGCCTAGGTTTTTCACTACCTCTAATAATACACTAACAATACGTATACAATGGGATCTCAGAGCTTACAGTAGCTTTCAGCCCTGTGCCCACCTTAGAACTTTGGTCAAGACCACAATGACATGAGCGTTCTCTGCCTATGTATTATGTTTATCTCTTTGTACTTCCAAAACTATAATAAAAACTACTAGATTGTAAGCACTCACGAGTAGGGCCCTCCTAACCCTCCTGTATTGAAATTGTATGGTGACTGTACTGTCTCCCTCCATTTTGTAAAGTGCTGCTCAAAATGTTGGCGTTATATAAATCCTGTCTAATAATATAATAACAACCATTGTGAGCACAAAAAAAATAGGCAGATGTATGATTGAAGACTTTCGGAATACCCTTGCCCCCAATGGTTTACTCTTATTACTTAAATGGTTTATGTTGCTGTAGATAAAAATGTTCACACTCTCCAAAAAATAATTTGTAATATTGTTTGCACAAGAAAATACAGGTCACCGCTAGGGCACATGGAAAACAATTGTTCTCTGAGTGCCCCATTCACACCACAACTCTGGTATGATATATGGTGCAGAAAAAATGCAGACATGCTGCATTTTTCAGCAATGCACCGGATGGCACTGGAGGTCACCACAGTTGCATTGCAGTGCAGATACATGCATGGAGTGCACACATTGTACACTCTCAATAAAGCTGAAAAAAAGAAAATAGTAAACAGCCCTCCGCAGAAGCCCATGCAGACACTAGCCCGCATTTTAGTGTGCAGGCTAGAGTGAATGCACCCTAAAGCAACTCACCCTCGCACTCTGCTCGCCCCTCTTTCTGTGCATCTGCTCAGTGTCTTCCTAGCTAATAGCGTATCTTCTCAGAAGCTGCACAAATCGCGCCGGTTTAAGTAGTAACCAGCACGCTCTGTATGCAGCTTCTAACAGCGTGGGAGACGGGAGGCTGCGCTTGTTGGTGGATCCAGGGATCAGCTGAGCATTAAAAAAAATGGTTTATTTTATGTTCCCAGGGACATCATTTGTCAGGGGACGGTCTCCTCAATCCGGGGGCCGTCCCAAGAAATCGGGGATGAATGTAGGGCTGCAACAACTAATCGATTATCATTTGGGAAGAGGGAGAGCGGGAGAGGGGCCAAGTTGCTGCACCATGGGCCTCTGGGTTGTACTTGCCCCCTAGGCTAAATGTTGCCAATCAGCCCCTGTCCATGATGTAGAAAAGTATTTTCTTTTCTTGCATCTAGTCCCCACTTCACTCTCCGAACCCTATGCATTGTTCTGGGAAATGCCTTTTCTGCCCCTTATATGATGTTTTGGCTACTTGTTAGAAGCAATAAAAACTGTACATGTTCAAGAAGAGGGGACTTGTTTCTAGTTAAAAATAAGAACAGTGTGAAGTGTATCAAACAAAGAGATGGAGCAGGCACCAGAATATAATTATATGGATAATTAAAATCCACAGCAGCAATAACTGCACTCAGCGGTCTAATGAGAATTTCTTTCCTGTGGAGATCTCCCAAGAATGATTTGCATCATGACATGAATGGAGGGGAACTGTCTCTTTCCATACTGCTTGGCACAGATCAGCAACTGGCTGGTTTTAAGAAATGCATAAGAAAAGAAGGCTTTGCTTTAGCCTTGGCTTACAGAAGATAGAAGAGTCTGTCGCTTTTATTCATTTGTGGTAAAACTGTTTTTTTTTTTTTTCTATACACAATTAGTTCCATATTGCCACTGTACTGAATTCTCATTGATGTAGAGTGCAAAGCCTCCTCTTCCACCTGTGATATATAACAGTTTCAGCCACGTTAGTGAATACCAGAACTTGGTGGAATGCATGGGAATGATTAGCATGGATAATGATGAGAAGAAAGATGAAGTTACAAATCATACAACTACTGCTAACACAAAGTGTGCAAAGAGAAAATTAGAATAAAATGTATAAAGTGAGCCTGACCTGGCCTAAATCATTTGTAACATAGCAGCGTTGAAGTGCAGAGCCCTTGCAATGCCTGCAAGTAACAGATTGGTCTTCAAACAGATTGTTAAATTGATTGAGTAAACATGGGCATGTGTATGGGTGCACAACCGTGAACGCAGACAATAGAACCCATACAAGTTTATATGGGTTCTATTGTGCACGGAAGGCATGAACAGAAAAGTGTGTAAACATTGCATTGGACCTCAATGGCAAGAACTTGACCTCTGGGGGGGAGTAAGGGCTTGTTCACACCGGAGCAGATCCGGACCAGAGCAGGTGCAGACCGGATCAAAACTGCGTCCAATGTATTCCTATGGTATTTTGACCTCCAGTTCACATCGCAGCGTGCGGATCCAGACCAGATCCAGACCGGATGAAAAAAATGCGGCAAGCCCTATTTTACCTGCTCTGGATCTGGTCTGGAACGCATCAAAAACGCATCTAAAACGCAAAAACGCATCAAAAACGCATGCAAGTGCCTGAAAGTCCATGTTAAACTTTTAAATTTATTTTATTTTTTTTACCAAAACCGGCCCTAAACGCGTCTAAAACGCGTCTAAAACGCGGCACAACCTACTGCACTGCGTGTGCAGAAACCTGACCGGATCTGGTCTGCATTTGGTGTGAACAAGGCCTTAGGCTATTTCAGCTGAAAGGGTGGGGGTAAAAAGGTAAGGACACTTTTAAACAACCTTCAGGTTAAAGGGTTCAGGTGGCAAAGGGGTTATGTGATTGGTTAAGCATAATGATAGGGTTAAGTGTAGGGGTCATGATAAGTATGGCAGTGGGTTCTTCTTTGTTTACTTTTTTAATGCACCAATGTCTATCAGATATAATATGTATGAACAGCTTCACATACCTCACTCATATTAATAATATTTAAAAAATGTGCATTTATACAATGTTGGCATTCAGGCCTATAGAGCATTGCAACTGTGATCAGTGTGTTGCGGGTACAATGGTCAGACTCCTGCAAATTCTTCCCCTAGGCCTAGGTCCATATGGAGGTCTGGACCTGGCTGGAGGAAGAGCCGCTGAACTACAGTGGTGAGAGAGGAGGGATTGTCAGAGCACTCTACAAGTCCTATGTGCGGAGGTGGCAGATGGGACTTGTAGTGATGTTTACAAATATTGGATGATGCAGCTGTAAGGGAGTAGCCATGCGCAGCCAGACAACCCAAACCACAACACATTTCTGCAGAAAGGAGCATCCCACGATACAGGTAAGGGGCAGTTTGAGAGAGTGCAGGATGGGGAATGCAATACATTTTTATGTTACACCCTTAATATGGCTGTAATATGAAACATGGCCTAAAAGGTGAACTAAGCCTTTATATAGAGGGGTATAACCTGTTTAGGAGGGACAGAGGTGGGAGAAGAGGGGGGGGGGTGTTTGCGTTTACGTAAAAAATAATCTAAATGTGCATATAAGGGACGATATCACGTCAAATAATGGGGAAGACGTGGAAACTCTATGGCTGGAGCTAGATATGACGGACGCTAGCCGTAAACTTCTCGTGGGTATTTGCTATAAACCTCCAAATATAGGGGAAGAGGGAGAAGTCAATCTTCACTCACAGATAGGAATAGCTGGGAGAGAGGGCAATGTAGTCGTGATGGGTGACTTCAATTACCCAGACATAAATTGGGCCAATGGAACTTCGGGTTCGGCAAAGGCGGGGCGATTTCTACACATGTTGCGCGACAATTTTATGGACCAGATGGTGGAGACTCCTACCAGAAAAAATGCCATCTTAGATCTAATTGTCACTAATAATGTTGTTTTAGAATGAGATCCTAATAGGTTGGACTTGATGGACTAATGTCTTTATTCAACCTCAAATACTATGTAACTATATATGGTGTTTTTATTATCTGCATACAGTTCAGTTTTAACAACAAAATGTTTTTCACAATCTCTGTAAAAGGCACAATTAAGTCAAGAGTCACAAAACAACTCTCTAAGAAATATGTTAAACCATATTTTTCTGACCTATAAAGTAAGGGATACGGGGCTACTTGTTAACCCCTGGGGACATCAGGCTAGCATAAGCTATAGCCCTATATAGGCAATCTTGCCAGCCAACCATTAATGATGCTCCTTTTATACAGCTGTCACTTCAATTGTATTGTCCATCTAGTGTTGGCCATTCAAGTACAGATTGTAGGAATGCTCAAGGAAAAACTATGCATTTCTTCATAGTAAGATCTATATTGTTAACTCTCATATTTAACGGATTCAATTATAGTCAAGGCAGACTGAGCAACCAACTGGCTGGATATTAATTTGGTATTTAAAGGAAAACACCAACATAAACTTTTATATAGGAAGAGTACGCAGAGATTCGGATATATAAATCTGATGTGCCGCTGTGTCCCTAATCCTATGATTCTGTAAACGAAATGTACTGCTCTACATTCAGGTTTCTCCAAATCTTCTTGCTGCCCACTGACTGCACTTTAACCTATGCACAGTTCTATGTGATAGCTGCAAGTTTGACACATATAAAGACATTAGGCTGCAGAAGGACCTCAACTACATTATAGGGCCAGGGGCTCAAAGGGAAAGTGCAAAGGGAAAGAACATTATCACTTACCACCCCTCTATATAAAACATTTTGCTGGAATACAATTTTAAGGTTATGAATAATCCTAAATACATATATGTATTTCTATGTGTATATCATGTATACATACTTACATCTATCTAGTTAAACACGTTGTTTAGTTTAAATTCAATGAATATAACTTCTTAATATTTCCAGTTAAACAGTTTAAATGATTTCCTTTTGTGCAATGACTAGCTCCAGGCCCGTACTGAGAGATGAGGAGGGCTCAGTTGGCCATGCCCAGTTTGAATTTCATCCAAATTTCTGCTAAATCAGCTTAAATTCAACTCATGAGTGGCCCTGTCAGCCGGTCCAAAACTTATCGGCCAAACAGCACCTTCACCCATTCAGAAGCATGCACTGTATGGGAATTCAGCAGGTGCTAGAGCAGGGGATGCTGAATACACTAGCCTTTCAGCTGGGATTCTTCCATCCACACTGCTCAATGATGGGTGAATTAATGGATTTCTCTCATTCAGCCAAGGGAGAAATTTAAATGGTGTATGGCCAGCTTATGCTAGCAACCCATCTCCCTGGGCCTTGCCTCCCATGAGGCCAGTTGAGGCAACTGCCTCAGGCAGCACTCAAGGAGGCACTGTGGGGGAGCAGCACTGAGGCCAGAGTGTTTATGGGACACTCCGTCCTCAGTGCAGCTCAGAATAATGTCACTATAAGTTATTTTTATTTGGCAGCCCTGTCCACGGATTGCTAGGGGTTCCTTTGTGTCCATCACCTCAGCAAATCAGGGTTATATAACCAGGCTGTGGGAGGAGTAAAGCTAGCCATTCACTGTGCGAATTTCGGCTAGTTCCCGTTGAACTGGACAAAATTTGCTCAGTGGGTGGCCCTGTTGGCAGTGTTCTGCCCGGCATCCTTCGATCAGAAAATCAAAAGGAGCTGGTCAGTAAAGTTTCAGGCTGCCATTACTGTTTTCTGTGGACATTTTTTGCTCTGCACTATAAAGATGTATTGGTGTTGTCAATACCTGAGGAGCAGAGGAATAAAAACTAGTTCTGGTCAAGGATCAGGTGTTGGCCTAGTAGAAAAGGGTCAGCCGGCTTGGCTTGGTGTCAAGCAAGGTTCTCGTGTAGTGCCATGCACCATGTAACCTGGGCCCCCATGTACCATGGGCCTCTGGTGTCCCCTTGCGTGCTAGGTCTGGAACCACAACACAGATGAAGCATAAGGTTGAGAAGAGTGGGGAATCTTGAAAGAGTAGTGTACTGGAGTGTTGATTATTGGAATTTCAGATCCACCATCATTGATTCTGAATAGTAGGCCCCAGTGAAGGAAAAAGCTAAACAACCTGCTGCAAGGGTACGCTACCTCACATGCAGTTTTTACTAAAAGTAACTTAAGCCTTTTCCATCATATGCTCTGTTTGAATTAGGGTTACGACAGGTTTGCTTTAAAGATAACACACACTATTATCAAATGTTTGAGAACAAAATACTTTGGAGGCTGTTGTTTCATACATAATATATGCTAATAGTTCTGTATGCTATGCGTTGAGAATTGTATGACTGAATATTATTACGTATGTCTATGTGACATGAAAATTTCTGCTAGGCCAGCCTTTTAGTGTTTTACCTTATCACAAAATGACTGACCTCAGTGTGGAGAACTGTATAATATATTGCTGCACATTTTCTCATCCACACCTATAAGACTTTTCATTATATAGCAATCCTCATGTTTAGTGGAAAAGCTGATTTAACAGGTATACTTTTCAAAGTGACCGCTGACAAAGCAAATATAAACTCAGATTAAAAGAGCATGCATGGCTGCTTTTAAATGTCATGCTTTCACAGGTTAATGTACAAAGCAGTGCGCAGAAAACCTCCTTTGAAATCATGACTAATTTACTTGTAAAATGATCCGGATGGAGGAGCATTATAGGCTTTCCAATTATGAAATTCCATTTATTTTCAAAAGTTAAAAAAAAAATGACATTCTTTTACAATTACATGCTAAGTAAATCAAATTTTGCTACTGCCATTTCCAGATAATCTCCAAGTCTGTGAAAATCAGACTGAAGGCTTCCCAGTTAAATCTAGGCTGACTCAAATAGATAGTAGCAGATAATATTGGGAGAATGGACATGTGTTACACTACGACCTCTTGCAAAATAAAAATAAAATAATGATTTCTCTGCAGCATTTTGTATAACATTATATTACAGGCTGCTGAGTAATATAACATAAGGTGCTATATGGAATAAGAAAGCATAGAGGAAAATCCAGAAATCCTGATTTGCATGTTTGTTCTAGGTCAGTGGCTTAGAATGTACTAATGCCATTGGATCAGAATGACAGCTAAGCAACTAGCAGGTTTAGAAGAAGCAGTCAGCAATAACAGCCACCATACTTTCTTTTTGACAAATTTGTAAATTTGGAGTTAAATACATAGCATCATTTAACAATGGAATCGACAGCAAAGCACAATTAGGCCAACATACACAGTCTGAACCGAGCCTCATTTGTAATAATGTATTATTATTAAATATAATAGTGGTTAGAATTAGACTTGAATGGTTCTAATCTCTGCTATTCCAACCTAGGGTTCTTGTTCCTTCTATAACTGATGAAGTCTTTTAGCTACATTGCCCTTAATTACCTGACAAATCCTAATGGTAAATTGAGACCACCTCTGTCACGTAGGGTGGCAGAACTGCTGCCTATACCCATACCTGTAAGAACGGGCTCTCCGTAAATACCTGTTGATCCCACCAGTATAATCATTCAACAGTCACTTTCTTTCATTGGGTGACAATGTTCTTCCTCCATTGTCACCCTTGCTCCTGCTGAATCTACTTACATGTTGGTACCATTGATGTCTCTATCAGTAAATAGCCATGCCTAGTTCCACCCACAGCCTTTAGATTGATAGTATATTGCACTATCTTCAGGAGCTTAGGGAAATGATGTAAAATCCCTGCTCCCTCCCTCCCACTTACTACAGAACTGTCTATCAGGGGGTAGGAGAAATCTGGTTTCTCAGCTCATTTACCATTAAAAAACAAGCAAATTACATATTATAGACATTTAACATGCCAACTTGCCTTACAAATGCCTGTTTATCTGTCTGAAAAGAAAAAATAGAGACATTAGGTGGCCGCTATGCAGAATAAATCATAGCAGCCGGTCAGAATACACTCAGCTCTAGCTAGACCAGTGCAAGATGAATTCTGGTTGACCGTTCTGGGTTACTTCAAATAAAAACACTGGTATTGGACTAACAACATGGCTAACAACTATATTGTGGCAAAGCTTATTATTACCTAAAAACCTGAATGTACCACTAAACTGGAATGTACCACTATGAATTTCGGCCGTTTCCGGATAAATCGGCCAAAATTCCGATAATGGGTTCAGCTGTTGGCACCTTTTCATCTGGCATCCCTCAATCAGCTAAACGAAGGAACAGGTTGGAAAATTCTCAGCCAAGCGGAGCTGGCAGCTAATCAGCTGCTACTTCAATTCGGGTATTCAATATACAATGCAAACAATGCATTGATGGAGGAATCTTTTCTATTTTTTTCATTCAGCCTGCAGGTTGAATGCAAAAAATAGACACTTGTATACCCAACTTTGCAAATCTAGAATATTTAATGAAAACTTAAAGGAGAACAACTATGGGGAGAGTGAAATGCACTCTACCCCATAGTTAGAGCCCACGTTTGACACTACAGCTGTCACACATTGGCTCTATAGGTTGAGAACTGAGTGATCACAAACCACTGACTGCTCATTAAAGATCTTCTCCCTGCAGAGAGTGCTGATTCCCCCCTCCCCTCCCTGTTCTTCAAGCGCTCTTTAGAGGGACAGACAGGTGAGAGGGCAGGCATAGCTGGCTCTGGCTCTAGAGAGACAGAGCTGGCTGTCAATCAGATAGCAGGGTGGACTCCAACAATATTGTCGGGATCCTTCTTGGCTGCTGCGCGGCTCTGCTCTGTCAACATATAGCAGGCAATAGCCCGTTTTATGCTGAGTTTTGGGTCACAGGAGGTCATTAGTAAACCCAAAAGAGAACTAACGCTACAAAAGGTTGGCCATAGTTCTCTTTTAATTCGATTACACATACTGTAAAGCAAGCTATACATCGGTAAATGTCAGTTTAAACTAAGAAAGAACATATTTAATAAAGAGCAGCTTCAGTAACCAATCAGGTATCAGCTCTCAGCTACAATCTAATTTGTTGATGTGGGTTATTTCTCTTTGTGCTCTGTTATTAAATGAAGCCCAAAGTGTTTCTCCTCAAAGAAATGTTGTACAGTCATGTCTATATTCCCAGAGATTGGGCTAAGCACTTTCAGCCACAAAGCACCCCTCCCTGACAACAGCAAATTACTTACAGCAGCTAAGACATCAAATGAGTGAATCCCCATGGAAAATGAGATCAATGTAAAAATGGTGTGAAGTAGTTATATCACTACCATGGTAGAGTTTTACAGCATGGCACATAATGGCCTCCAGTTCACCCCCACCATTATCATATTACTATACTGTCCAGCTGTAGATGGCTTATGAAACCTACATCTTAAAGAAATGCATATAGAAGCCAATCATATTTCTTCTGTCCTTTCTCTGATTGGTTGGCATTGAAATAGGTCCTGCAATCTCTCTCTGCATGTAGCCATCTTTTTATTTTTACCTCATGATTCACAAGCAATACAACATGGTCTATTCGTGCTTATTTACGAAAGTAATAGAAAGGTCCTCTTACTTTGGAAAATGCAGTCATTATCACCTAAATCTGATTGGCTACTATGTGTTACTGAATTGTGCCTGATACTTGGCTAAGAACAATTATTGTTAGGAATAGAACATTGTGAAGGCCAATAGAACATGTGAAGGAATTGTCACACTACTTAGAGTGCTTACCTGTGAAGAGAAAAGTGTGCAAGCTGCCATTGCTGACTTGTTTTGAAAGGTGCAGGTGTCATTGCTGATGTGATCGTGGCTAGCAATGGCAGTTGCTATATTTCTATCCTCACAGGTCTCAATTAGAATGTGTGTGTGTTAGGGGAAGGTACCTTGTAATTCTGCTACATGTACCACTTACGTATATAGCGCTTAAGCTGAAAGAAACTCATAGAATTCAGACAGTCATATCATTAGGAGTCTTCAGGTATCCTTAAAGGAGAACTATGAGGTGAGTGATTTCCACTCATCCTCATAGTTAGAACCGATCTGTGACAAAGAAGCTATCACAGGTCGGATCTATTGATCGGGAAGTGAGCGAACACATACAGTCGCTCGCTCACTTTCCGATCATCTCCCTGCAGAGAGCGGAGACTGTCAGGCACTGCTCCCCTCAGGGATTCCCCCCTCCCCTCTCCGACCCTCCAGCGCTGACTGGAGGAATGGACGGGGGAGGGGACGGGTACAGCTGGCTCTGCCTCTAGATAGGCAGAGCCAGTTGTCAGACACGCAAATAGGTGACTCTTGACAGTATTGTCGGGATCAGCCCCGGCTGCGGCACTCTCAGTATATAGTGAGCTATAGCAAGCTATATACTGAGCTTTGGGTCATGGGAGGACGTTAGTATATGTCCGTCCGTGACCCTAAAGAGAACTATAGGGAAGAACACTTACCCCAGAGTTCTCTTTTAAACAGCATCTACATTCAAAAACTATAAATAAATATGTATTTCCATATTGAATTTCCATGAGTTCTATCCCACTCCTAATAACCATATTGATCGAGAAGGTTGTAAACGTACTTATTGAAGATTCCCATAGGATGTACTCCCTCAATGCACTGACACAATTTCACTCAGCCCTGTGAATATGTCACAACTTTCGCAGAGCTTGTCTTCTGAACTACCACTCAACATCTGAACAATGTAACATTATCATTGCTTGCTGGAAGCAATGCATGATGGGATATGTTGCCTTGAGAAATTCAGATTGCATCACGTCAAGCAGCAGGGACACAGACAAAAAGCACACTGGGAATACTGGAAGTTGTTGAAAGTGATGGTCAGACAGAAGGTAGCACTCAATACATAAAAGGGATTTTTTTTTAAGTAAGCTTTGATTACATTACCAATAACAACTATATTAGGTATTCCTATTATAATGCTGATTTCATAATATATGTCAGTAAAATATAAACCACATTGCAGTAAAAGATAAAGGCTTTATTGTCGGGATTAAAAAACTTTTCTAAAAACAATGAAAGTTGCATCCTAGCTTTTGAGTTTATGTGCAGAGCTTACATTTTCACAGTAGGCAACACAGCTAGCAAACACTCAATAGAACAGCCCAGTAGACACAAGCAATGTGATTAATCCAAACATACTAAAGGGAATTTATCAAAACTAGAGCAGACAGAATCTGGAGCAGCTGTGCATGGCAACCAATCAGCCTCTCCCTTTCATTTTCAAATCTAAACTGAAGAAACTGAAGAGATAAGCTGATTGGATGTCACACACAACTGCTCCAGATTTTATCTGCTCTAGTTTTGATAAATTCCCCCCACTGCATGTTGCTGTAACTGGATAGTGTAGAGTTTAACAACCAGCAGACAACAAGCAGCAAAAGTGCCTATTATTGCTCGCAGAGTGTGATATTTTACACCCAGCAGTTCAGTGCAGCCCACACACAGGTTTAGTGGTAAAAGTTGTGCTATAACATCAACCTTCAGCTACAGATAGGAAACTACAGCTAAAAACATGAAGCTGCAACTCCGGAATGAAGGAGTTTTGGGGGGTTTTTTTTTCCAATCAGGAAGCCGGGCGCCGTCTAATGACGCGACGCCCTGCTTTCTGATTGGCCGCGAAGCTGGCTTCATGCTCCCTCGTCATCTCATGACAAGAGAGCGTGGAGCCGGCCTCCCGGCCAATCAGAATGCAGGGCGTCGCGTCATTACACGGCGCCCCGCTTCCTGATTGGACGGCTAGACGGCTCCGGCTGGATACCGGACGAAGGCCGCGTTCTCGCTGGAGAGGCCCCAGGGGATGACAGGCTGCACATACTAAGGTAAGAGGGGACTTTCTTGTTAATCGGGAAGCCGCGTGTCGACTCTTTACACGCTGCCCGGCTTCCCGGCTAATCAGGAAGCCAGGTGGCGAGTCATTACACGCCACCTGGCTTCTTGAATGGGACTTCCGTTACTCGGTAATTGGTATCGGCGAGTACCGAAAAAAAATTAACGGTACTCGTACTCGGTACCAAAATACCGGTATCGGTGCATCTCTAATTAAAAGTATACTATATGGAAAAATATTGCATTCTGCTCACTGGATGTGGTTACTACTTGTGATGACAGCATTCAGTACATTGTAAGGGGTTCTTAAATGATCACCTTTTATTCATGTTGTTCAAAACTTTTCCCAAGAAGAATCATACTATACTCAAGAGCTGAGCGATCACAAGCTGCTGATCAATCAAGTTCACGGTCATCTCCCTGTAGAGACAGTCACCGCTCCCTGCAGGGATTCCACCCCTCTCTGTTCCAGCCGTCATTATGCTAATCGTGAACAAACAGTACCATGAAAAAAAATATACTTTTTGTTATGTCCTCCTGAAAATAGCAGTGTATTCATGGTATGTAAGTGTGCCTAGGCTCTCAGCCTCATAGCTCTATATCTCTATCTCTACAGCCTCATAGCTGTATATCTGCAGTGTGAGATCTAAGGCACTGCTACCCCTGACTGTTATTATCAGGAGATGTGGAATGAGATTGATGATGTCACTGCTGTGCTGCTCACTGTTCTCCTTGCCTGAGGCTCTGACATGAGGATGCAAAGCCCTGGCTCTATCATGATGGCCGCCTCAACACAGAGACACAGTGCAGAACAAGGTATGGTGAGTCAGTAATAGGGAAAAGATCAGCTGCAATGAGACCAATACTGGTAATTAGTCCTTTACTATCTTCATGCCTTTTTTTTGGGCACAGCTTTTAGAATTCAGTTCATTTTTTCAACTAAAACTATATTAGGGCTGTAACAACTAATCGATTAGCAACAACTAATTGTTGGCAACTATTCTCATTATTGGTTAGTTGGTTGGGGGGGAGGCGAGAGAGAGACATTTTTTTTTACTGCAACCAATCGATTAGTTGAAAAAATAATCGGGCAACTAATCGATTATCAAAATAATCGTTAGCTGCAGCCCTAAACAATATATTTTGACCCTGTCCAAAGCATGACAACACTGCGGTGATTTCACTGCAGAACAAACAGTGCTGATACCTGTTACAGGAAGTTGAAAATGTAAGGATCTACTGGCAGGATGTAAAGGTTTTATACTGATGTCATGGGGGGCTCCAGGGCCGGTGCTAGGATTCCTGCCTACACAGGCAAGGTGAATTTTTGCGCCCTCCCTCCCCAACCCCGACCCCTGTAAAAACAAGGCATTTTGACAAGTACTTGTACTTGTCAAAATGCCCCGATGTTTGCGCTATGGTTTTTTTTCACTTACCTTCGGTGCGGGAGAGCAGCGGCGAGTCAGCGCTGGTCCAGTGGGAGGAGCTCCAGGTGGGGTCCTAATTTAGCTGGCCGGCGACTGCCTGAGGTGCGTGTCGGGAGCACATACTAAGGTAAGGTACCTGACTTGCCTTGCGGTAGCGCCGGGCCTGGGGGGCTCAATAAAAGAGACATAATATTACTACTGACAGACTGCAGCAAATAAAGGCAACATTTTTAGGGAAGGATTAAAACCCTAAAACTTTTTTTTGCTTTGGGGAGATTTTCCCATACTTCATGTCTCAGGACAAACCAGGAAGTTAGAAGAGTCTACAAAGTAAGAAAGTTAATTCTTAAAGAGTGTTGCCATTAGAAGATTTCCCCTCTATTCTTCTCTCCCTTTCAGTCCCCGTGATAACGGTCAGCAGGACCAATTGAGGGCCTGGATCTCCCTAACTAGGACATAGACATCATTGCAAACCAGACAGGGGTTCTAACCTTTCTCTACACCAGGGCTAGACAAACTCTGGCCCTCCAGCTGTGGTGAAACTACAAATCCCATTATGCATCTGTCTCTGGAAGCCATGCCGGAGTCTTGCAGTGCCTCATTGGACTTGTAGTTTCACCGCAGCTTTCACTATCAAAAATTTGTAAATATCACTTTAGATAGATAGATACACTTTAAACTAAAATTGATTTAAAAAACAGTATTTCAGTATTTAGAAGTAAAGCATGTTATAGAAAGACATGGAGGTATGGAGAATAACAAAAGGGAAATGAAAAGAAATAATGGCTACAAATGGACTGCTGCCCTTTGGCAGACCCACAATGTAATCTGAGTGTGACATTCCAAATTAGAGTTTATTCTGGAAGCACAGGATAATACAAACAAGGGGCACAGTCAACTACTAAAGCCCACTGAACTTGAATTCTTTGGTTTGGACAGAGCAAAAACTTAAATTGGCCATGCACGGCTTGACTTGCAGACAATTCCTGTTGAATTAGCCAAAATTTTAGCTATAAGTGGGCCTGCTGGCACCACCTGGCTCAAGAAACTTCAACAGAAAAATCAAAGGAGCTGGGTGTAAAATTGTCAGTCACACAGTAACTGCACCCAATCAGATGCAGTCATTGTTCGGGTTCTCAGACAGCCGCCGGGGCTGCAACTGTCTGAACACAATATCTGACAGTGGAGGTTCCTCCATCTACGCTGTTTAGCATGAGTGGAGGAATCTATTAGATTTCTCACAATCATCTGATCAGATGCAGTCATTGTTTGGATTTTCAGCCAGCCATAGATGCCAGCTGCCTGAACACAATAGGCGGTAGTGGAGATTCCTCCATCAATGCTGTTTAGCTTGGATGGAGGAATCCATTTGATTTCTCTTGTTCAGAGAGAACAAATATATCCCTGTATAGGTAGCCTTAAAGAACAACTCTGGGTAAAAATGTTTCTTAACCTTTGCAGTGGAGCTACCCCCTTCATGCAAGGGTTAAGTACTTGTTTTCTAGGAACAAAAATAACAAAATTATACTTACCCTATTATTATTATTATTATTATACAGGATTTATATAGCACCAACAGTTTGCGCAGCGCTTTACAATATAAGGAAGACATTACAATCACAATACAATTCCAGACAAGATGGTAAGGAGGGCCCTGCCTGTGAAGAGTTACAATCTAAAAGGGGAGGGGGAAGTGATACATGAGGAGGTAGCTGCATGGGGATGAATTGTTTGAGAACGTGATGGTTGAGTGGTTAGGTTGAGGTGGGATAGACTTCCCTGAAGAGATGAGTCTTTAGGGAACGCCTAAAGGCAGTCAAGGTGGGAGACAAACAGGCAGGTTGGGGTAAGGAGTTCCAGAGGATGGGAGAGACTCTACAGAAGTCCTGGAGGCGAGCATGGGAGGTGTTGACAAGGGAGCTGGAAAGCAGGAGGTCTTGGGATGAGCGGAGGGGACGTTTAGGGTGATACTTTGAGACTAGGTTTGAGATATATCTGGGGGCAGAATTGTGGATGGCTTTGTAAGTGACTGTTAATATTTTGAATTTTATCCTTTGGGCGAGTGGAAGCCAGTGTAGGGATTGACAGAGGGGGGTTGCAGACACTGAGCGGTTGGTTAGGTGAATGAGTCAAGCAGCTGCATTCATGATAGACTGAAGGGGGAGGAGCCTGTGTAGAGGTAGGCCAATGAGGAGGGAGTTGCAATAGTCAAGACGAGATATAACAAGTGAGTGGATGAGTAATTTTGCTGTTTCTTTGGTGAGGAAGGGGCGTATTTTGGAGATGTTACAAAGGTGAAGGCGGCAGGATTTGGATAAGGATTGGATGTGGGGAAGAAAGGTGAGGTCTGAGCCAAGGATGACACCTAGCACCTTGGCATGGGGGGAGGGTTGGATAGTTGTGTTAACAATCTCAAGGGAAAAAATGAGGGAAGCTGCACGGGCAGGAGGAAATATCAAGAGCTCAGTTTTTGAAAGGTCAGTTAGTAGATTAGTGACACGCAAGGACACCCTATCCTTGTAGCGGGCCGTGACAGCACTCCCTGCAGCCTGTCTCCCCCTCTGCTGCAGCGATGGTATGTTATTGGTATGGTATGGTATGTATTGGATGTGATGACTCCAGGATCCTTAGACCGCTGGAGCAGAGGAGAAGAGAGGCTGGAAGGCGGTCCAAAAGCCAGCCAGCTCAGAGGACTAAGTGACTGCAACTTTGTGTCCTTAGACACAAACAAGCAATTAACCCCAAACTGCAAGGGTTAATTTTCTTAACCTTAAGTTATTCTTTAAGCTGGCCATACACCAGTAGAATTTAGAAATCATTTGTTTTTGCGGAAAGTCCGTTTGATTTTCTGATAATGAGGTGCAATTGATGATTGTTTTTGAACGCAATGACGTAAAAAATTGGAATGGAAACGTATTCTTGAATGAATAAGATTCTAACAGTGAATGAGGCTTTCATTCAAGAAACTCCGTCCATTTCAATATCGAATGTTAAAAACCAAAGGAAATTTCGGACAACATTCTTCAATTCTCTGATGGTGTTATCAAATGTTCTGTCCACATTTTTCACATGAACATTTCTATGAAAATCTACTAGACCAGTGTATGGCCAGCTTTAGATTTAAATGAGGCATTTAGCATTAGTTGATGATAGCTTCCAGTAAAGTCTACCTTGTGACAGCGGAGGCAGCTGATGTAAGTGTAGAGAGCACCACAGACAATTACTTTTCAGTGTTTAAGGCTGAAGAGAGCATTCTATTTCCACCTTGTTTACTGTAGACGTTTGGTTCCTCTCCTACTCTACGATTACTTCTCCTTCCTAGTAGCCCCTGTTATTACACTAATTACCGAGCCCAAGGAAACCTAATGTCTTTTCCACCTGCTCCTCCACAGTGGGTGTTTCTAATTTACTGTCCATGTCTTGCTCAAGACTTCCCATGTTTTTGCCAAAAAAAGTAAAAAAGTATCTGCAGCACTGCCGCCCGTCAGTTGGAGGTTTTCCGTGGAGGAATCTACAGCTGTCAGCCAGCAGGTGTAAACACAAACAACGTCCAGTGTATACTGGGCCATCAGCCAGGGTTACTTGTTGTGCCTAAGAAAAGCTCAACTGAAATTTTCAAGGACTTTTCATTTGATATAAACTACCCATACACATGGATATGTTATTGTTTGTTTTTTGGATTGAGACTCATGAAAGATTGGGTTACAAATTCACTGAATGGCACTGGCAGGATTATCTTTGAAGCATCAATAGAACATACTGCTGAACTGGACAAGGGAGCAATAACCTCTTTACGTTTGCCCAACACCAGTGCCCTGAGATACTGTTGATCTCCAATTATAAAATGATAATTAGATGCCAGGTATTGGTAGCCCGAAGTTGCCAATAGACGCCCTCAGGAAAGAACTTGCATGCAATGCTATACCAATTGTTTGTGTTACGCCTGTAGAGATGCATAGAGGAGGTAGGTGCAGAAATGCTACAGGCTGACCCAACATCAGCTTGTTTTGGGGAATCAATAGCGATCAGGCCATGTTTTTTAATCTGGTCCATCACTTTCTCAGAAGCTCAGATACACATTGCAATATTCTCTTCATGTCTATAGGTACTTCACAAATTGACACATCCATACCTACACAACAGATTCTACAGCAGCTTCTATTGTGCTCATCATGTAAAGGTCTACAGGTATCCAAAGCCATTAGACTTGTGTGTTGTATCCAAAAACGCATCAGGCAACAGTTTGGTTAAAATGCATATTGGCTTAGTGCACCCCAATACTCCCCATCCTGAGTACAAGGCCCAGAAGATTTCAGCCAGTCGAAATGATATGTGTTTTTTTGTAGGATTGCCGGATTGTCTGATATTGGATAAGTGCTCCATGTGTCCTGATAATGGTTCCCTGAGGAAGGTCACTTTAAAGCGGGGATAGACAGCTCCAGCCCTCCAGCCATGCTTTAGCTAGAAATCCCATAAGGCTTCTGGGAGTCATGCCTGTGGCTGTCAGTCTTGCAATGCCTCTCAGGACTTGTAGTTCCACAACAGCTGGAGGGCCGGAGTTGCCCACCCCTGCTTTAAAGGGAACCTTTCCTAGGAGACACATAGAGACAGCCATTGTTGACTTCTTTTTTTTAATGCTATTTGCCTGGCTGTAATGCTGACCATCTTGCTTCAGTACTTTGAGCTACTAACCCAGTACAGCCATGGAGATAATGACTTCTGACCTTTCTGATCCATGCACTTGTTTTGGGCCAGTGACTCAGAATGCACTGAAGCCAGGGGGTCAGCATAACAGCCAGGCAGCTAACCCACAGATAAAGAATCAAACTCTTACAAATGTTTTACAGCGGACATCCTTTAGGGACCAATGTACATTTCCACCAATATTCTTTTATTAAATGAGTAAGGTATTATATTTTTGCCTTTGCCATAGTTCACTGCATATGGAATACGTGTCTAGCATACACTTAATGTGTACTCAAGATGGAAAAAAAACTTTGAAGGATCTAATCATTCCTAAGCAACCAATCAGAAGTAATTTTCTAGCACGGATTACTAATTAATACTAAGTAGTCTATTATTCTGAGCCATGTGTGTAAAGCCACAGATCAATTATAGAAGGGGATATTAATCAAGAGCAGGCCAAACCAATTCAAGCAAAGTACAGTTAGGGCTCCTTCACAACCCTTTGTGCTACGTTGGCGTTGGGTAGCTTTGGCCATCACAGGCGCAATGCAAAGCCAAGGCAATCTGCCTACAGTCCTATCAGTTCAGTTTTTCAGCATGCAGAACATGCTGTACTTTTTTCAACGCAGCGTGTTGCAATGCACTATACCGCGTCTCAACATCGAAATGTGCTTAAGTGAATAAAGGTGAAAGAAATATCATTTTGTGACATTTTAGTAAGTGCTTGTTCACACAATGTCAGTTGAGCTGCATTTTTCTGCATACTACTGCACATGTATGGTGTGAACAGGGCACATAGAAAACTATTGTTTTCTATGTGCCCTGGCCTGTACACACCATATATGTTTAGTGGGTTGCAGAAAAATGCAGCCCAACTGACATTGTGAGAGCAAGCACTCAGTTGAAAATAAAAGGAAACCGTGCGATGGGTTATTACAACTCATCAGCAACGCTCCCTTCACAGCGCACACCAGGGGCCATGGTATAACATAGCCATTGGTGTGAATGAGCCACTAAAGTGACCACTGCACTGCTCCACCCCTATTAAAAAGCAGCAGGGATCTGTTCTAATGTTAAATTGTATAAACTACTCACAAAATACACAATCAAATCATTTAATCTCCTATTACACACCAATACTCCAAAATTGTATTTGTATACTTATGTTTATGTTATGTATGTGTTTATGTTATGTTTATGTTTATTTCTTTGTGTGTGTTTTGCATTGACTTTATTATTGTACACTAGGACCTTATTTCATTCCCTTGATGTACAATGTGTTTTGGGATGACAATAACAACATCCTTCTCTACTTCCAATGATGCCTGCATGCAAGGAACACAATCCGATATTTGATGAGCACTACCTAGAGGAGTGACAAAAGAAAACCAACTACATAAAAGAACCGGTTCAGGCAACAGCAGCTATTTAACAACTTTTCTACTTGCTGGTGTCAAAGTGGCTTCACATGAGAACACACTGCCCTGACCTCAGCATAAGAATTCGAGCTGAGTCCTGAGCAAGGGGAACTCATCTATCACATTTACGCTAATCAATGCATCACATTAACAGAAGATGTATGTCAGCACATCAGTAATCATTACCCCTAGAACTCAATGTCAGTCATCTAAGTAACTAAAAGAGTGTTTACATAGAAATACAAGGGTCATGCACACAAGTGAATGTATCAGCCCTGGAACTTTGCTACATCATCACAATCTGCACATTCCCTGATAGAAAAGTTTCTTAGTAGCTGCAATACAGAATACATCATTGTACATCAGGTTCATTCCCTACTAAATGAGAAGATGGTATGAACACAAAGCATGCACAAGACAAGATCTGTCTCCTTGGCTTTATACCAGATTGAGGAAACTTTCTCATAGTTTATTGTCTTACCTAGCTGAGTCTGAAGACTGTCTCCGCTGCTCTGGATCCTGGAGACCCCACAAAAGTTGTTTGAATTGTCATCAACTCTTAATCATATTAGTTTGGAAATGCAATGCTTGGAAGAAGAGGCAAGGCTGATCCTGTGGATGGCTTGGCTCCCTGCTGGTCCTGAGAAGATGTTTTGTGCTTTGCAGCCTCTAGTGCTGAGCCTGGATGAGGTTGTGTTTGCTCAGCGATGTGACTGCTGTCACTGCAGCCCCATTCACAGGCTGGGAGGGGGCGGGGCCCTCCTAGGATCCCATTGTAAGAGCTGGCCATGGGATCGCTGCTTCTGCCTGCCCCAATTGTCAGTCATTATAGACTGCAAGCTTCCCTTGTCCAGCCAGGGGTTTCTATCGAGCGTTCAGAAACTCACTACTAATACTACCTTATTTATTAAATAATGCCCCTGATTTCCTCCTTGTTTGTCAGTAGTTATCAACTGTCCTATATAATCTTTAGTTTCAGTGATCAACTAATCATAGTTTGAAAGCTATTAAATGGAAAGGATTAGTCTACCCCAAAATTATATTTAATGTTAGATGGACTCTGGTATGGATTTTCGATCAGTGAGAAACTCCTGCCTTAAAAAAAAATGTAAGTGACAATAAACTCAGGGGTTAAATCTTACAAATGCATTAAAGTACCTCAACTATTAACAAACATGTATCTTATTTGTGTATTACTCGGTTTTAGATGCTCAAATCACCTCTGAATTGGTGCTGACACTGTCCTTCCTTCTAGAGGGTGACTACTTTTGTTTCCAATGGTCCCAATGTTGTAAAGTAGTCATGCTCCAAGCTTCCCTGATCCATGTACAGTAGGCAGAACTTTAACACATGAACCGGTTTTGGGACATTGTCAGGCATCATTGTGTCATCTATAGGTTTGAAGATTACCACATATCGATTGTCCACAATGCTGTATATATGCAGTCAAGTCATATATCTTATTTTACACTAGCAATGCAACTGAACTGCTACCGTAATGAGTGATGTGATAATGAGGTCATGTATATGTGACTGACCACGAGTGCATGTTTGGCATACAGAAATATCTATCGTGTCTTCAAATTTTCAATTAGGAAAAGTGGATAATCTTTTCATTGCACATGTGTTTAATGGGATACTATACAAATTGGAAGCAGTTGTTGCTGCAGGATGTGTCACTTAGCAGCTTTGGTCACCTAATAAAGCCCTCCAGTTTACTCTTGGCAGCAATATCAATGTGGGGTATCAGTGGCATCCTCTTGCATTCTGACATGTTCATCTGTAAAGGTGGTTTCTCTTCAATGCAGGAGGTAACCCCTTTTCATTGGGCAATGTTGGGTGATGTACTTTGGTGGTCATTAAAAGCAACCCTTTCTTTTTCAAAGGTTCATATTAAAGGAGAACTATGGGGTCAGTGTTTTTCCCCATAGTTCTCCTTAGGGTAACGGGAGGACACAAACTAGCGCCCTCCCGTTACGCTAAGCTCAGTATACCGCAAGCTACAGCTCGCGGTATACTGAGACGCCGCACCTGGAGCGGATCCCGACTTAGATGACGGGATCCGCCCAGCTGCGTGAGTGACAGCTGGCTCTGCCTATCTAGAGGCAGAGCCAGCCGTACCCGCCCCCTCCCCCGTCCGTTCCGCCAGTCAGCGCTGGCAGATCGGAGCGGGGAGAGGGGAATCCAGCCCCTCCCCCTGTCACGGCAGAGAGCCGTGACAGGATCGAGAGGTGAGGGAACCCGGTATGTGTTCTCTCACCTCCCGATCTACTGAGCCGACCTGTGACAGTCTCATTGTCACAGGTCGGCTAGAACTATGAGGTGAGTGGAAATCACTCATGTCATAGTTCTCCTTTAAGTGCTGCAAACTATTCATCTTTTAAACAGAATCATTGAGCAAAAATTCTTACCCAGTCTGTCCCCTGAGACCCAGTTATCCCCCCACTGGAATAGTGGAGCAGATTGTGAAGGTGCTGCTATGTATAACATGAAACTTGTGTAATGGAAGGTTCACTTGTAGGCTAGGTTCACACCTAGGCGACTCCTGACTGCGCGGCGATTCGCGCGGTTTTGTGCACGATTGCCGCACGGTCGGGAGTTGCCAAGGTGTGAACGAATCGTGCTGTGGGTGCCATTATTTTCAAATGGCACCCCAGTCGCGCCGGGCGGATCGCACGGTTTCTCACCTCGGCTAAAAAAGCAGCACGTTGTGTGTCGCAAAAAAGGTACTTGTGCCTTTTTTTAGCGTTTGCTGCGCGCATAGGCGTCGCTACAGGGGGGTAAGGGGGGGCTCAAGTGCCGGTTTGTGTAATGTATTGCTGGGAATTGTAGTCCTCTATAGCTGTTGGTATTCTTCATTGCTGTACAATGTATTTCCGAGATTTATAGTCCTCTATAGCTGGTGGTATTATTCTACATTGTTGTATAATGTGCTGAGATTATTTGCCCCTCTACAGCTCGGAGTTAGTCGCAGAACTACCAGGGTCGCAGCAGTCATGCACACGCACAGCACTGATGAGGCATCCCTACACTACCAATGTGTTCTAACTTTCCTCAACCCATAAATTTATCTACTGGGTCTCTTCCAGGTGCGCATGTCATGAATAAAGGCGGTCATGAAAACAGCTGATTCGGATGACTCGGCCCCACTGGAAGTGACACAGTCGAGAAAATGTATAGGGTAGAGAAAAATGATAGAACACTGACTTTGACAATGTCTGGCTCCTCCCACAGCTCACAGCCCAGAAGCATTGACAGCCAGCGGCGGTCTACAGTGGGCGAGAGTGCCTAAGTACCGAATGTGGAGCGCAGTAAGGTTAGAACCAGGTAGGGAGCCCAGTGGGAGGAGAACAACATTCCCCAGCCAGCCACCCCTTTCATGGACTTCCTAGGAGAGCGAGGAAGAGCGGGGGGGCTAAGTTGCTGCACCATGGGCCTCTGGGTTGTACTTGCCCCCTGGGCTAAAGGTTGCCTGTCAGCCCCTGCTGTATCCCACAACTGCCGGACACCGAGAGCGGATTAAATTGTGGATGGCATCGGTGCCCGGCCGTTGCGGTATGCAGGATTGTGGGTGGCGTTGGACTACATGTCGCAACCGCGGGCTGCCGATGCCATCCGCAATTAAATCAGCTCATCTGTGCCCAGCGGTTGCGACATGCAATGAAAATTTTTAGTGCCCCCCCAGATTTGACTGTTGTATCTTATGTGCCCCCCCCCTACATATTGTTCCTAGAGTCGCCACTGGCCATGCGGATGTCACCCCATTGATAACCGATTGCGCAGCCACAGGACGTGCGTCCCGGGTGTCGTGCAGGTGTGAACCTAGCCTGAGAAGGCCATCTGGATGGTGGTCAGATGGGGTGCAGAATACTTTGAGTTGCATCTGGCGTGAATATGTGCCACAGTGTATGAATGCAATGCTACTGTCTTTCCAATAGAGTGAAATGGGCACTAGCAGAGGGAGTCAGTAATGAATGTGCCTCGCAAAGAGAATCCTTATGTTTGTAGGACTCTCCATGACCCTGACTAGCATTCCCCAGATTGGGGAGCTTATAAGGGTGTTTGTAGACCTCCTTCAACACTTGAATCTGTTCAGAGGAAGAATTAATTACCCAGGATTGATTTTTTGGTAGCTTGCTATTATTTTCTCCCATGACAGGCTGGCACCTACATGTCCCCCTCCTCTCTCCATAGGAATAAACATGGAAGTTTACTAAATGTTACCCTCCTTTATAAGAACAATCATTGTGATTGGATCCTGATGCATGGCTGTTCATTGTCAAGTGTCTGTAGGTGCCTGAACTTGTTATTTGTGTTATACCTGGTAATGAATATGCATTAGGTAGTTATTTTGGCAAAGCGTTTTGTCATGATTTTGTCATACAATTAGCAGTATTGCAAGTGGAAACTTGCAGTTTTTCTCATTAAGCTGCTTGGGTAAAATTAGCTTTTTTTTCTTTTTGTTTTGTTTTT
>NW_017307077.1:357821-379136 GCF_000935625.1 Nanorana parkeri | reverse complement strand
GGGGGGGGGGGGGGGGGGTAGGGTATATAAGTTTAATATTTATAGTAGGGATGCACCAAAATTACAATTAAATTACAATTAAATTAGTGAAAATACATATTTCGTCAGGCCGAAACCGAAAATGACTTTTTTTTCCGACCTTTTTTAATTTTTTAACTTTACTGCCGGGGGCTTTGGGGAAATACCAGAGGTCTAAACAGACCACTAATATTTCCCTTTTAAAATAGAAAAAGAGATTGAGTAGCAGTCATTTTGGTGTCACCCCATCTAAAAAGTCGGGCACTCGGTCATGGACCGAGAGCACGACAGTGTCAGGAGAGAGTAGGGGACCCGGCGGCATACCTCATCCCACCAGGTGTACGTCCCCTACTCTCTCTATCGGCATCCATCACCAATAAGGCCGTCGCAGGCGTCAATCAGATAGCCGCGCACACGCACGATGACAACATGGCAGAGTGTCAGTCTGAAGACCAGGTGACACCCGGCCTTGGGACGACCCTGGGTTAAGTGCTCGTTTTAATCTAGGAGCGAAAATAACAAAGATACATACAGTATGTGCATAAAATGAAAACATTTTTGGAGAACACTGAATTTAAAGAAGAACTCCGGGCATAATTATTCCTTACCCTTACAGTGGGGCTGCCCTTGCACTGCAAGGGTTAAGTGCTTGTTTTCTCACCTGAACTGCGCAGCCGGCTGGCTCGTAGACTGGTCCCTGCCGACTCGCTCCCCCTCCACTCCAGTGGTCTAAGATTCTATGAATCATCACGTGAGGACGCCAAGGGACATACCATCACTATAGCAGAGGAAGAGGGAGGTGGCAGGGACCAGAGTAGCAGCCAGCTGGCTGCAATGTTCAGGTAAGTATATGTTTGGGGGGTTTTTTGTCCCTAGATGAAAGGGAGCATTTAACCCTTGCAGTGCAGGGGCAGCCCCACTGTAAGGGTTTAGAATAATTATGCCTGGAGTTCTCCTTTAAATTCTGTCCTCTCCAATTGTTTTCATTTTATGCACATAATGTATATTGTAGGTAGTTGGGTCTTACAAAGTTGTCACATAGGTCTGCTCAATCATGCATGTGGTGTCAGTTTGTGTTTTTTTGTAAACAGCTCCCTCTGGTGTTCATATTTCTCATCTGAGATGCAAGACGCCTCCAGTATTTATTACTGGAACATCCAATACACAGTTAATAAGACAAAAAGCAAGAGGAAAGATGCAGTAGCAACCAATCAGAAGTGATCTTAGTTTGACCGCTCTAAACAAAACCCTAATGAATCATATCTTTTAGAATCTTTTCTGTGCAGGACTGCAATTAAGTCATGGCTGGTGGCTACAGTCTCAGCTGTCACTGTACATTTATTTACATTTTGTTGTTGTTATAGGTATTTATACAGCTCTGTACATACTGTAAATTAATATTGGCCCCTGCCCTCAAGGAGGTTACAATCTAAGGTGCCTATATCACATGCCTACATACTAGGGCTGATTTAGACAGGAGACAATATTTGCCAGGTCTGTATTTGTTGAATAGCTCTCAGACACTGCTTGCATTAACACTATGCCACAGTGACGGCCTTATTCAGCAAAGTGGACCAAAGTTAAAGAAGAACTTTATTATTAACTCTTGCAGCGGGGCTACCCCTGCACTGCAAAGCTTAAGTGCTCATTATGATCTAGAGAGCATACTCACCTGATCCTCCGAGCCGCCTGCTCTTAGACCAGTCACTGCAGCCTTTCCTCCCACCTATGCTGCAGCGGTCTAAGGTCCTGTATATCATCATGTTCTATACACTATGTATAGGATGTGAGGATGCTGAGGGACATTCCATTGCGGCAGCGGTCTAAGGTCCTGTATATCATCATGTTCTATATAGCTCACAGCCCAGAAGCATGGACAGCCAGTTCCCCGCAATTCATCTTAGTGAATTGGCCCGCAATTTGAAAAATAATGTGGAGAAAAAATTTGTGTGACACAAGAATGTCTATGCAGGTGGGGCGTGTGGGAGGGATATGTATATGGGCGGAGCACAAGGGGGCCCCATAATCTTGTATTGCCCGGGGGCCCCATGTGTTGTCAGTCCGCCCCTGGTTCTATATACTATATATAGGATGTGAGGATGCTGAGGGACATTCCATTGCTGCAGTGGTCTAAGGTTCTGTATATCATCATGTTCTATATACTATATATAGGATGTGAGGATGCTGAGGGACATTCCATTGCTGCAGTGGTCTAAGGTTCTGAATATCATCATGTTCTATATACTATGTATAGGATGTGAGGATGCTGAGGGACATTCCATTGCTGCAGTGGTCTAAGGTTCTGTATATCATCATGTTCTATATACTATGTATAGGATGTGAGGATGCTGAGGGACATTCCATTGCTGCAGTGGTCTAAGGTTCTGTATATCATCATGTTCTATATACTATGTATAGGATGTGAGGATGCTGAGGGACATTCCATTGCGGCAGTGGTCTAAGGTCCTGTATATCATCATGTTCTATACACTATGTATAGGATGTGAGGATGCTGATGGACATTTCATTGCTGCAGCGGTCTAAGGTCCTGTATATCATCATGTTCTATACACTATGTATAGGATGTGAGGACACTGAGGGACATTTCATTGTGGCAGTAGTCTAAGGTTCTGTATATCATCATGTTCTATACACTATGTATAGGATGTGAGGATGGTGAGGCACATTCTATTGCGGCAGTGTTCTAAGGTCCTGTATATCATTATGTTCTATATACTATGTATAGAATGTGAGGACACTGAGGGACATTCCATTGCGGCAGTGGTCTAAGGTCCTGTATATCATCATGTTCTATACACTATGTATAGGATGTGAGGACACTGAGGGACATTCTATTGCAGCAGTGGTCTAAGGTCCTGTATATCATCATGTTCTATATACTATGTATAGGATGTGAGGATGCTGAGGGACATTCCATTGCTGCAGTGTATGAGGAGAGAGGCAGGAGGGAGCCCTGTCATAGTCAGCCGGTTCTGAGGATCAGGTGAGTATAACTTTGTTATTTTCCTCTGTAGACCAGAGTGTGGGGGGTAGCCTCACTGCAAGGGTTAATAATAGTTTTCTCCGGAGTTCTGCTTGAAGTAACCTATAGAAACAGCAAGCCAGGGGTGATTTATCCTCCCCATTTTTCCTGGTGACCATTAACACCAGGACAGAGAGTGAAGGACAGTGCAACATTGTACAGTTGTCACCAGAACAGGAGATGAGGGGAAATCTTTTAATGGGAACACCTATGACAGTTGGGATTTTCTCTTACTTTCCACTCACTTCCTATTTCTTCTCTAGCATGGCAAGTAAAGAAAAATCACAGACAGCAACAACAACAAAAACTGTCAGTAGTTTTAACCATTCCAAACCCTTTAAAAAAGTAACATGATCCAAAGCTACTTTGATGCTACTGGTAAACAAACAGAACTTTGCTACTATTGGAGGTGGCTAAAGAGGATGCAGACAATGGCCTGGAACTTCAAAAGAAACATGTTCACAAATGTTCTTCTCAGGCACAGGTTTATTTCTTTCATTAAAAATAGAAGCAATCCCATGTATGTCATTTTATAATCTAATGTACATCATTGTATTTCTTTTATTTCTTTTTCAGAACAGCTACCGCCATATAAATACCCCAGTTCCCGAGGGCTGACAGCAGCATTCATTGCAAAGGAGCGATCACCTTATTCCAAAAGGAGAACCAACATATGAAATTCTGGACAAGCAGCTAAAATAGATACAATGGATATGATGGATCTGTTTTTCCGGTCAAAGGATTTGTATTTTTTTGATCCAGTCCTGAGTTTCACATGACCCTACCACGTAGCACAGCCAGGCGGATAACACCACGTTACCTGTGACAGTTCAGGAATTGAGATGTGTCATCCCTGTTTATTGAACAGTAAATGAGCAGTAGCAGATTGATGAGGTCATTCTTTTCATTTCTCTGCTCTCTCCTTCTTTCAGCATGTTCCTTGTCAGCTCATTTGCGTGCCGCACACCTGATTTGGTTCCCAGTCCTGCTTCCCCCTGCTTAACCTTTGCAGTAAAGGGGTAGCCCAACTGCAAGGGTTAAGATTAATTCGGCCCAAAGTTCCTCAGTTAAAGGGTTATTCACAAAGGCAGCCGAGTGAATAACCCAGCCGAAGTGAAGTGAGCCGAGCTACGTTCAGCTATTCATTACTGGCTTGTACGGCTGATTTCAGCCATACATCGGCCAATACCAGCCGTACATCGGCTGCCTTCAGCTGCACTTTGGTCAGCCGAACGATCTCTGCCGATCTGGATCGGCTGAGCCGAAGCTCCGGCACCTCACTCGCATAGGGGCCGAACTAGAGTGAAAGGATAGCCGAATGTCGCCGAGTGGCAACTGTTTCCTCTTGGCCAGCACCTGCTAGTCTTCTAGCAGGTTCCGGCCAATGAATAACAACTGGGCGGAGCCGACCATGATATCATGACTGGCTTCGCCAAGTTGTTATTGTTTAATGAGAGTTCAGCATCCCCAGGTCATTTGGGGAAGCTGATCTGTCATTACAATTGGGACGGAGCCAGCCGTAAGATAACAGCTGGCTCCGCCCAGCTGTCGTTTGCATGGCGAACAGCCAGCCTTCGGCGGACCGTTTGCCCCGTTTCGGGTGTCACTTCGGCTCAGTCGAGGCGAAGCATATGTCTTTGGCTCAGCTGAGCCGCTCGGCCGCCTTCGACTGCTGTACAGGCTATAGTGAATAGCCCGTACAGCAGCCCTTTGGTTCGACTGCCGCGGCCGAAGAGAGCCGAAGGATCAGCCGAAGCTAAGACTTGATCCTTTGGCTCCTTCGTGAATAACCCCCTAAGTGTTTACACTGCTTGCATTTACTATACAGGGGATTACAGGAGGCTGATACCAAGTCACATTCATGTGTTTACACTGCTTGCATGCAAAAGCTACATAACTCACTTCCCGCCTGGCCTTGTAACTAAACGGCCGGGCGGTGGCTTCTTGAATGGGTGGGGGGTTTAAAATGTCCTTTCCCCAACTTCCACAGCCTTTCCCTGTGCAAACAAGAAGGAAACTGACTGCAATCTAAACAGCCAGCAATGGCTGTTTACATACAACTGTCCTTCTTTACTTCTAAGATACTCTGACTCGCTAAAGCTGGCCACAGACCTTACAACCCTCGCCAGACTTTTGTCTGGCGAGGGTTGTAAGGTAATTTTTTTTAAAACGTACGATCTGCCCATCTTGGACAGGCAGATCGTACTTACGATAATCGCAAGCCCGCCCCACTGATGGGTGGGCTTCCAATGACCACAATGCTGAATAGGCAGTGTGCGCTTGCGCACACCGGCCCGTGCGGCATTTATCTTACGAATATGCCACATACCCGCCGACAATTGTACGATTCTCGGCGGGTTTTCGAAAATGTTCCTAAGATAAAAGTTGTGCGACCGTACAGTAAAAACGGTTGCACGCCTTCCACACACCTAGCGATGATCGTACGATCGCGGGATTTCCCGCGATTATCGTACGATTATCGCAAGGTGCGTGGGCACCTTATGATGCTCTTTTTATACCCAATCATGTTTCTGACCTGTTGCCAATTAACCTAATTAGTTGCACAATGTTCCTCCAGCTCTTCCTTGTTAGTACCACTTATATATACCCATATACATTGGATTAGCCCCGATCTGGCATGATCAGGTCCGAGGAAACAGAACACTGTTCAGTTTGTTTTTTCGGACCTGGACGGAGCAGGGGGCAACCAGATGTAAATGGACACCCGTTTGTTTAGATCTGGCAGCCCATAGACTTACTGTCAGTGTTTCAGGTGGTCACATTCCTCTAGCACCTCCTCTGAACCACAAAACTGGTCCCTGGATGTGTACTGACTGTCTGTCCTTGGTTTAGGGGTATTTTATGTTAATATTAGTTACAGTATTGTCACAATTAACTGCCAATTACCACGGAGAGATGTTGCCGAGTAATATTTTGCTTCCAGCAAAGCCTTATCCTCTTGTGTCAAGCAGTGTTTTTTTAAATACGTATGTTGTGCGTATGTTATAATTGGTTTAACCCCTTCATGACTGAGGCCTTTTTTCATTTTTTGCCCCCATGTTATATTCCACATTTTAGACCTGAAAATTACTTAAAACCCCCAAACATTATATATTTTCTGAATGCCAATACCCTATAGAATAAAATGGTGGTAGTTGCAAATTTTTATGTTGCACGATATTAGCGCAACTCCTTATCAAACCCCAAAATTTAGTGACAAAATGCACTTAAATGCCCCAAAACACAATAAAATACCCATGTTTTAAATAAGATATAAAAGATGAGGTTACAATGAGTAAAAAGATACCCAACATGCCCAGGTTAAAAATTGTGTGCGTCCGTGAAATGGCGACAAAGTTCAGTATCCCAAAAAGTCCATAGACAACACTTCAAAAGCCCCCACAGGTAATCAGTTTAGAGATACCCAAAAATACTGGCCCTAAAATTATTGCTCTCACTCCGGTGTGCACGGCGATACCCAACATGTGTAGTGCGTTCGTCGTTTTCATACGTAGGTGCACCCCACGCGCGTTTATGTAAAGACGTGTGGGGACTTTAAATAAAATAAATGTAAAAATAATTTTAAACATTTTTTAATGTTCATTTTCAAAACTGTTATTTTTTTATTTTTGTAAAACGACAGTCGTCTTTACAAGTTTAAAAAGAGTCCCGGCGGCTTTGTCTGTTTAAACAGCCCCGATGATCGTGAAGGTGTTAATTATAGATTTATAAAATGCAATTTCTAAAATGTTTGACATTACATTTGAATTTAATATTAACTGCAGTTTCTAACCTTCGCATACTATCATTGACCGGTTTTAATGACTAAGCAGGTTGTACTTGATTAAATTTTATTCATCTATTTTTACAGCCTCACGCATAACAAAATCTGCTTCGGGGTCAACCTATTTTCTAGAAAGCACATTGAAAATATCCCAGTATCTTTTCAACATAGATTTCTAATTTTATGGTGAAATGACTTATTACCGTATGTGCAATTTAGCAGACAGATAACACAATATTTGTTACATAATATTTATCTGAGCCAATTGTTACCAATTTCCAGTGTTCTGTCACTTGTTCCTCCTTCCACACTTAAACTACTAGTTCATATACACACTTTCATAAAGTCAACCCTCTTTGTTGTATTGATTCTGAATTTATACCATCCTCCCCGGGTACTTTATTCTTTTTTGGTCGTTTGATGGCTTTTTCTACTTTGTTATACAATGAGACCTCCAGTTCTATTTTTGGGCCATGAAATAAGATTTCCGCAGTTTTCTGATTCTTTGTTTGTTTAATAGTTCTTCACAGCATTCAGCTCAGCATTCTAATATTTTCTCTTCGTTACCAACTAAGTTTCCATTTTTATCTCTACATAGCGTCATTCTCAGTTGAAACCCTTTCTTTACTACACTAACTTCTTTGAAGAGATTCCTAAGTTCATTCTTATCAAACACATCTTCTATTCTCCAGAGGTTTTTCCTTTCATTTTGCCATTCCTTATTTCTGTATATTTTATTTACCATTCTTTTTTTTAGTAAATCTACCTATACTTTAGTTTTTCTCATATTATAGGCTTGGATATTTCCTTTTATTCCATTGCCTTTCTACACTCCTCATCAAACCAATTTTCCTTCCTTTGTAAAGTTTCACAGCCAAGAACTTTTTCTGCAGATTGTATTACTTTTTATTTTGTTCCATCTTACCTCAATTTCTTTTTCATTATCTACATTTTCTCTTTGCATTTTACATAGTCTCAATAATGCCTTCTTGATATTTCTACTTTATACTTCCATCCATATTGTTTATTAATATCAGATCTTTACTTTCTCTCCTTTTCTTATCTTCGTAAATTAGTTTTTTGTCTGAATAAGCCGACAGTCGGCTCTACAAGTTTAAACAGACTCCCGGCGGCAAAAGTCACCGGGAGTCTGTTTAAACAGCCCCGATGCTGGCGACGTACACTGTACGTCGTCAGTCACGAAGGGGTTAATAAGTACCATAAAATGGTTTGAATCACAATCTGTTCAACTCCCAGTTTGGACAGCCATGATATCTGTGCCATAGATTCTTACATTTAGACATTGATCTGTTTCATTTCTAATATCTTTTAATATCCGATAATATCCCTGTACATTTATGTAAACGTTTATGTTAACAATATACACTATCTATCATCATATATGTGACCTGTACAAAACTATCAAGCCTTGTTACATTTTTGCTCTTCACTTTATGAAAATGATAGGGCCCTATTGTTGGTTTATATGTTCATTTTCCATTTTTAGGCTTCATATCACATCATTTTTTATTGCATGTAAAGGAATAAACAGTTTTCTTTAGTTTTGGATAGAGTGCGGAGGGTCCCTGTGTCAATTTATTTACTGCTGTCTGCACCCCAGCGGGGAGATTCACCCTCTCCCAATTGTCCTGGTGACCATGGTCACCTATATAAAAATTGAAGCGAAATCCAGAATTATGCTTTTACAAGAGCAAGGGATAAGGATTAATCATCCAGTATTGGCAAATATTCCAGTGAGATGGGCATTCCCTCTCATTTTCCTCTCATTTCTTGCTGCCTATCAAGAACAGGAAAGGAAATCTCCCCATGGGGTTTTAACTAGGAATGCCCCATAATTTCAGCCGCTGAAACATATTGGCAGAATATGGTACTTTGGGCAAAATTAAGAAAGTACAATTTTCTCGGCCGAAATTGCGGTGCATCTCTAGTTTCTCTTCTCCTCGCTGGGCCCTGCTCTTTGTCCCCTCTGACACAGAGAGGCGGGGAGCAGAGAAACTGTCAGGAGGCTGAGCAGGGCGGAGAAGAGAGCGCTGTCAGTGTTGTCACAGGAGGCTAAGCGGGTGGCGCGGGGAGGAGAGCTCAGCGAGACAGGATGGAGAGCGGAGTACAAGCACTCAATGATCACCTGATCCCTGAGTGCTTGTAAATAATTGAGAACATGTTGAGTATGTTTACTGTGTCCCCAATTTAGAATGAACAGGAAGTCCTCTACTTCACGTTCGGTTTATTCATGATTGTGGGCATAGTAACTGATAATATCTCCACAGTTTATGAATGGGCAGGAGCACTCAGTATAGAGGTTTCCTGTTCATTCTTAACAGGGACTGCAGAGAAAAAATATTTTTATGGTTTTGGTGTCGACCTGACAAATTTTGTAGTTTCGGTCTGAAAATTCCATTTCAGCCCACCTTTAGTTTTAACCGATCCCTAAAGCCTAAAGCCAAAAAGGATGGGTTGGCTATACATACATTTTAGGATCATTAATAAGTAAATTGCATACACATATGTTTATAAAAACTGTCTATTGTTAATTTGCTCTTATTAATCCAATATTAGTCTTAATAATGAAATATTAAACATTTTATCACTTCTTTCAATTACAGGTGTAAATCCAATTATAGCATATTTAATTATCTTCTTAAAACAAATGAGGCTCTAAATGTATTATTGTTTTATTCACTATAAAAAGGGACTATATTAAATTGCTACCTTTTACATTCATTTTATTGAACAACTCTCTTTCCTATTTTTCTTCTTTTTTTTTTTCAAAATGTAAGTTTATTTAAGATTTAAAAGTAACAGAGCACAGATGATAAGGTGGCCATCCATGTGGTATTTAGTACATAGTCTCAGGCATAATACACATTGTAAGACAAAATATAGTTAGGCTTTATTAAGGTCTATATGCCCCAACATGAACAGGGTATATACAGTATTTCAAAACTTCATGCACATTTCAAAACTCCATGCACATGGAATGAGTCCAACATCCATGCTTTGTATGTAAAGGAAGAAGAAAGGAGACACATGGTAGGGGGGAAAAATGAGCAAGAAAGCAATAGAAAGAGAGGAGGGGGGGGAAGGAAGGAAAAGTAAAGGCACAAATCGGTATGCCTACCAGGCAGTAAGGTGTGGCTACACACTGTGGGGACAAAGCATGCCACGGTGCTACTTCTGTTTTGTGGGTTCTAAGAGCCTCTGGAGGAAAACGATTTGTTGTGTGCTGACATGCTCAAAAGGATGAACCAAGGGCCCTAATTATTGTTGTATTGATACTGTATATTGTGCAGATACTGTATGCCATTAGATATACCATTCTCCTCAACCAAGTTCTTAATATATGGTGACAAAAGTCTCTCAGCTGAAAATATTAGAGCCAATTTCCCCAAGGGACAATCTGAGCTGGTAGTAGGTTTGCTAAGGGTTTCATGATATCGATGTGTAGAGCTTGAAATATTGGTGAATGCAGTATTTCAAGCTCTATACATTGATACCATGAAACCCCTAGCAAACCTACCAGCTCAGATTGCCCTTTGTGGAAACTGGCTCTAATATTTCCAGCTGAGAGATTAGTATCACCATATATTAAGGACTGGGTTCAGGAGCTCTGCCATCTAATGAGAATGGTAAATCTAGAAAAGAGTGAGTGTTCAATCCAGGAGGGAACAGTGGGTTCTCTAGAACAGGAGTCACAGGGCCCATGAATAGTTTAAAGTGCGCATGAGGACATCCTATGTTCGATGGTGACCCAAAGTTTATATTTTCATTATAACAGTGTTGGATGTAAATAAGGATGACCTATAGTTCTAGGTTTGGGAAACCTATTCCGCCCCTCCAAGAGGGGACGGCCCTGTCTGGTTCTGTTTGAAATGGAAACTGATGGCAAACGTAGGCTGACCATCCACATGTTGTTGTAAAAGAAAATGTAATTTATCAGACCAGACCACTTTCTTTAATTCCTGCTTGGTCCAGTTCTGATGTTCATGTGCCCATTGCAGGTGCTTTTGGCGGTGGACATGGGTCAGCATGGGCACCCTGACCAGTCTACGGCTATGCAACCACTATATGCAACAAACTGCAATGCACTGTGGGCGGAATTTATCAAAACTGGAGCAGAATGAATCTGGAGCAGTTGCCCATGGCAACCAATCACCTTCTCTCTTCAATTTGTTCAGCTATGATTTAAAAATGAAACAGAGGAGCTGATTGGTTGCCATGCACAGCTGCTCCAGATTTTGACTGCTCCAGTATTGATAAATCCCGCTCTGCGTGTTCATAGGCTGCACCAACAGCAACATGCCATTGATAAATACCTTTGCGATTATGGCAATTATGGCAATTATGATGAAAGGCTCTGGAGGACATTGATTCTCTTGACCACATTGATGGCTCATTATTCAGGACACGTGCAGCATTTTCGCAAATTTGATGGAGGTGACCAAAATGGTGAGACAAGGCATGGATTAGCAATACAATCTCACTTGTTATCCTCCTGGAGCACACACTGTGTGGGGTCATGGACTGGGCATTGGAGGCACAGTAGTGAGGGAAAAGGAGGATTTGGTGCTGTCCCAGGGCCAACGAGAACATTTGTTTTCTAACTCTATCCCTGTAAGGCAGAGGCAGTAGAAGTTTGAGGGGGAAAATGAGGAGGATGAGGAGGGTTGGAGCTTTGGAGGTGATGAACAATAGGAAATTGAGAGCAGGTTTCAATAGGGAAGTTTCACCCCTCCTGAACCCCAGGTTTTATATGTGGGTGGGATGGTTGTATGTTGCTGTATGTGGGTGAGATTGCGGGAGTGTTGTCCTCAGCGACACTGAGGACTCGGGGTCCTCTGCTGTAGACAATGTGTGGCAAATGGGGTCTGTAATTCCCAAATGTCTGTGCAAGGACTCTAGGATTTGGGTCATCAAAGAGAATGACCACTATAGGGTAGCCAACCTATTGGATCCCCGTTTCAAGGCAGACATTTCCTATCTTCTGCCACTATTCCAGATGGAGCCCAAAATGCAGCACTTTGAGGAGGTGCTGCATAAAATTCTCTTTTCCACATTCCCTGATCGTGGCAGGATCCCATCTAAAGGCTAATGTTCATTTGATCTTTGAAAAGAGGAACAGGAGTAGCAGTGGCTCTCTCAGTGCTTCTTTTCAGAGTTCTCTATATACCACTGAGCCAGGCCTGGTTGTAGGCAGTTATCAAAGGCAATGCCTGAACCACATGATTGCGGGCTACATCGGATTCATGGCTGTTGTGGCCACTCTTAGAAGTGAAGAACCCATGGACTATTGAGTGTCCAGGCTAGACCACTGACTGGAGTTTGCACAAGATGTGCTGAAGCCTCTGGCTTGCCCTTCAGTCAGTGTGCTATCTGATAGGGCCTTCAGCACAGCTTGACATTTTGTTACTGTGAGACAAATCTGCCTGTCTCGTCTCCTGACTCACTTTCATTTAAATAAACCAGTCTTGCATTACCGATGAATACAAAACCCCTGCTGCTGATACTGCACCATAAACGTTTAAGTGTTATCCTGCCCCCCCACCCCATAAAAAGAATTTATATCTGTCACCATCACCAGCTCCTGCCACCTATTTTAGTACTCTGCCTCTTTAAAGGTGTCACATAAAGTTTCTGCAGCTCAACCTCAGCTGCACAGCTGCATAGTTCCTAATGTTTGTTGCATGGTAAATCCTGCCTAGCATCTCAAAGTTTGTGGCCCATTCCGGTGCTCCGACAATGTAAAGGTGCCACAGAAAATGTCCGCAGCTACATTTCTAATGCTTGCTGCAGGGCAACTTCTGCATTGTGTCTTAAAGAAGTCAGAAAAATCATCACACAGCCTCACTGGTATAAGAAATCGCTATTGATTCACTTATTGAACACTACCAGGGCATGCATCCCCAGTAATTGCAAACAAACTAAGCCCCCAACTCTATCCCAATGGTTTGCCAAGGTACAGTAAATTATATCAGGTCCATTCACTTCCACTCTTAAGAAAAGACAGGGGAATAAACAATGACAATAAACAATTACTTGGTTCTATTGGGTACAGATTCATCACCCTTCACAATACCTACAAAATTTAAAGTATAAGTATGCATTAAAAATATCAATTGCAGTCTCACCCCCATCACTCTAGGGCAAGGGGGGGCAACTCCGGCCCTCCAGCTGCAGTTTAACTGCAAATCTCCACATGCCTTTAACTATCAGCCTTGCAATGCCTCTTGGGACTTGTAGTTCCACAACAGCTGGAGGGTCGGAGTGGCCCTCCCCTGCTCTAGGGAAAGGGATCAGTATTGAAAATCAGGCTCTTTTGCAAAGACAAATGATTGGTACTTGACTGGTCCCTGCAGATCAGGGACAGGTGGCAATTGTTCTTTCTCCAAGTCATTGATTCATTGTCTCATCTTTGGTGGAAAAAGCTCATCAGGGGAAGGTGGTGTCAGTCACAGTTTTGCGTGGGGTCAGGTGAACTGGGTTTGCATTAAGCCCCTGTACATCATTAAAGTCCTGTGATGGACTACACTCTCACTACAAATTAGTAAACTAAATGTGATCTGTAGTCCACCATGGGAGCAAGGTTGTAGTGGTGGCTACTTTACAACACACACAGGGACCATGGGGAAGAACAGTAGCCACCCTCCAGAAGGAAAGACAGTGTCAGCACCAATTCAGAGATGATTTGAGAATCTACAGCAGCTGAATGAGACACAAATAAAATACATATTTTGTTAAACGTTAAGGTGCTTGAATGCATTTTTTTAGCATTTAACTCCTGAGTTTAGTGTGACTTTATTAACCAAGCTTTGAGGCAAGAGAAATAATGACAGCCCTGATGTATGCACCTTTACAAACAAGTCAGCAACTATCACTTCTGTATCTCTGTCTTTCCTTCTTATCAGAGACAAAGTGACTGCTTGTGTCCAAAAGAAGAATGATCCTTCCAAGAATGAATGCATGTGCTAGAAATAAGCCATCTTCCCCGGAGTAGTTCTATTCTGCAAGTAATTTTCTCTGTTGTATATATAAAGCTGTCACTGCGGACATCTCACCACTAGAGGGCGGAGTGACATTAGCTCCAGTCACAGGAAGTAGATCGGCGTCCCTAAGCGATCTGTGACTTCCCTAGTGAGGAAGGACGGTGGGTAACACGTGTGTGTTGATGAAGAGGATGATGGTGGTTGTTGTGCTGTACTACGTTTGTTTTGTAGACTGGCTGTGTGTGTTATCTGTTTATGTTTTATTTATTATTTCATGCTTCATAGAAGTTATTGCATTTCGCCTGATGCCATGAAATTGAGTGTTTACAATTGCTATTAAAGCAAATTGGTGTCACTTCTGAGATCGGTGCACATTGGGGGGATTTCTGTGTGAGCTTGTGAGAGGCCATGCAATAGCAGATAACAGTAGGCAAGGAGAAAATATAGTTTATTTTTTAATTCTGGGTTAAAGCGCAATTATAGTCTTTTTTGTTTTTTTTGCATATATCTACTGCTAGCAAGCAGTAGATATATGCAGAAACATTTTAAAAAGTTTACAAAATGCTTAAAACTCACCTGTATCTGCGCCGTGCGCACACTGTCCAAAGATCAGTCGATTCTCGGGCGGCCACAAAGGATCATAGGGCAGGTGCATGCGCAGTACAGATCTTCAGCCGGGAGAAGAGGAGAGACACAGGAGCATGCATCTGATTAATCGAACGTAATAATCGGCCAACTAATCGATTATGAAAATAATCGTTAGCTGCAGCCCTAATCCTCACAGACTCCGCCGGGATAGGAAGAGACAGGAGTCTGCGCTGGATCAGAGACCGGCAGCAGCGCTGGAGGGACTGCTGAAAACTACATAAAGAAGAAGATGAGCGGATCAAGAGGCATCATTTAACCACCTACTGTCCGCCGAACTTTCAGAAACGGCCGGACAGGAGCCTTCTGGATGCGGGTGGGCGTCTTTAAATGTCCTTCGTGCCCACGCGCACCAGCGGGACACAGCCCGTGATGGCTGTTTACATACAAGCGGTCTGGCGTCTGTAAAGATGCCCGATCGCCTGTATAATGCATCTCTCTGTGCCCCTTCTCCTCGCCGTCCACGCGATCCCGGGCGTCCGATCTGGGACCGGCAGTGTGGCTCCGTGCACTGAGAACAAAGGGAGATCAGTACACGATCTCCCTCCACACTCCTCCCCGGTCTCTGAATGTAGGAAGTGATGTTTACTACATGTTTACTACTACATGTTTACTACTTCCTTACTTGTATCACTTCCAGGTTTCTTTTGGTGGTATTTAATCACAACTGCGGTTTTTATTTTTTACTATATAATGAAAAGGTTTTCACTTTATTTTGTTAGGACACATTTATTACCCAATTTTTTGGTAAAATATAAAAGATGGGGTCACGTCGAGTAAATAGACACCAAACATGTCAAACCTTTAAAATTGCGCACGCCCCTCCAATCGCAAAGAAACTGCTACACCCAAAATTGGCCATAGGCGTCGCTTTAAAATATTTTACCGCTCATCAGTTTAGTGTTAACAGTGATTGATGGCCCTAAAATTATTGCTCTCACTCCGACGTTCACAATATGTAACAAATGGTGCGTAATTAGCACAATCGTCGTTTTTGCCTGTAGGCGCACCTAGCACATTTTTGCGCATCTATGTGGGGGTGGGGATCTTTAACATTTTTTGTGGGGTTTTTTTGTGTAAATTTTATTTATTTTGTGACCAATTTTTTTTTTACCCTTAACTTTATTATCACATAGATAAGAATCCCCCTATGCGATAACAAATTACAGTGCCAGGTACCCTTTATGGAGACATCAGGCCATTTTTCAGTGTTCAGCGCTGCGGTACTTTGACTGACGTTTATTCCGTCATGCAACGCTGTACTGAAATTAATTTTATACCATTTTCTGGGGACAGATAGAGCTTTCTTATGGTGGTATTTAATCACCACTTTTTTTTTTTTACTATATTCAGCGGAAATTACTGAAAATTTTGAAAAAATATATTTTTTTTCACATTATGTTATAAAACAACTAATATATTACCCACTTTTTTGGTAAAATATAAAAGACGGGGTCACGTCGGGTAAATAGACACCAAACATGTCAAGCTTAAAAGTTGCACGCACTCGCAAAATCGCAAAAAAACTAGCATACGCAAAATTGGCCATAGGCGACGCTTTAAAAGCTTTTACCGCTTATCAGTTTAGTGTTATCAGTGATTGATAGCCCTAAAATTATTGCTCTCACTGCGACGTTCGCGGCGATATGTAACATGTGCGGCGTAATGGGCGCAATCGTGGTTTTCGCAGGTATGCGCACCTGACGCATGTTTACATGTGTGTATGTAGGGGTGGGGACTTAACATTTTATTTTTTTAAATGATTTTTTATGTGTAACTTAAAATTGTTTTGGGGAGAAACTAAATGTTTTTCCTATTTTTTTTTTTTTCTTCCACTTAGCCCCCTCTGTGAGAGCAATAAAGTTAAGAAACCCCCATATGTGATAGAAAAATAAGTGACAGGTCCTCTTCATGGAGACATCAGGGGTCTCCAAGACCCCTAATGTCACCTAGGACCCCCCTGAAGAAGCTGATGAAGCAGAGATCTGCTTCATCAGCTTTTCTCCAGCATCTGAAGCTGGAGAGTGACACGAGAATGCGGAAGTGATGTAATATACATCACTTCCGCATTCTGACAGCGGAGAGGGGACCGGAGGGAGCTCGTGAACCGACCTCCCTCTAATCCCCTGTCAGAGAGACACTATGCTGGTCCCGGGCTCGCACCAGGCACAGCGGAGCCCGTGATTAGCGGGAGTGGGGCGCACATACTGGGACCGGCGGATCGCTTGTATGTTAACAGGCATCGCTGCCGGTTTTTAAATTATGTATTTCCCGCGCGTGCGCACGAGTGGGCGGGACTAACAGGACGTGTATACACGCCCAGTTACATCCAAGAAGCTCCCGGCCGGCCGTGTATACACAACGACCGGCCGGGAGGTAGTTAATGTCACTTTAAACAAATCTTGCCTAAATGCAGAGTATTCTTACTTGGATCTAGGTGGGCTAATGGGTTGTGTATTTCTTCCAGATTTGTGCTGTAATTTGCTTGTAGGAATTTCCTGAAATACAGACCAGTCACTGCTGCTCTATTCTTATGCAGAGTGACTGTCTAATCGATTTTGAAAATAATCGTTAGCTGCAGCTCTACTGGTCTTGTATCGCTTGCTCCCCTTCCCTCTAAGGTTGCTGACCCCTGATCTAGGACAGCATAGCTGAACTGGAAAGTGAGCTGAATTGGAGAATTTTTCCAGTTCAGCTATGTTGTTCTAGATTGTTCCCTTCTCCAAACTCTTCACCCTTTTGTAAATAGCCCTGTAAGTGTCTTTCAAGCTGGAAAAGGACCGTCAGCCAGCAGCACAGAAAGACATGGAGGGCAGTGCTATAAAAACGTGTGTTGGGGTGTGGAATGGGGATTTCCCAAATCCTAGAAGCTTGAGTAAATCTTTAACCCCTTCATGACTGAGGCCTTTTTTTTTCATTTTTTGCACCCATGTTATATTCCACATTTTAGGCCTGAAAATGACTTAAAACCCCCCAACATTATATATTTTCTGAATGCCAAGACCCTATAGAATAAAATGGTGGTAGTTGCATATTTTTATGTTGTGCAATATTAGCGCAACTCCTTATTAAACCCCAACATTTAGGGAAAAATGTATTTAAATGCCCCAAAAACACAGCAAAATACCAATTTTTTAATATAAATACCCTTTTTTTCAAGCCAAGAGTTACCTGGTGACTAGAGATTTGGTAAATTAATATTTAATATTGCATTACTATGTGCAATTTTCCAAAAACACGATCTGAAGACAGGTAAGTCGCCAGAATCGCTTCTGTTGTAAAGCCGACAGTCGGCTTTACAAGTTTAAACAGGGTCCTGGGTGCAATAGCCGCCGGGAGACTGTTTAAACAGTCCCGATGCTGGCGACGTACACTGTACGTCGTCAGTCACGAAGGGGTTAATTAAGCAGGGTTGTAAACACAGTTACTGATTCACTCTCAGAAAGGTTGGATTTTGTTCCCTTTCATCTGACTTATCCATCAAGGAAATAAAAATACACTTCCATTAACTTTCAAGTCCCAATGGACAAATCGGACGTTCTGTGTGACGTTTACACTGCAGAATGACATTCAGCATCTTTGCAGTGGCCTCGTTCTTATCTTAGGCTAACCTTACCATTTACACAGAGTCTTTTCACCAATGTGAATGACAATGTAACATCAAGAAGAGAAAAGCTTTGATTTTTGACTTTACCACTTCACTATGTGCTTTACGAATCACCATTTTCTGTGGTATCCTTGCACTCTACTGATGACTCTATTTGGCAGGGAAATAAGGGTAGGACAATTGCTGACACTTTTTTTCTATTGTTACATTCTCTCTAATGGTAATATAAAATAAAGATATATTTACATCTGCTTCTAAATGAAAGACCTCTATGTCTCTATAATGGACACATCTGCAAATGGAAAAAAACATTTCCAGTCTTTGTGGTACCTAAAAGATAAAGTCTCTCCCCTTCCTTCTTCTCCATATGCTTACTTACGTCCATGCCATCCTCCTGAGTAAATACCTGTGCTGGCCGTGCCTGAACAGTACATCCCCATAGACTTCATAAACTGACCAAAAAAGGGCCTGTTATTTCCATCCTCTCCTGATAATGCTAGTTGCCGTAATGTCATGCTGATTCAATATCTCTAAAACGTTGGATGCCTAGCCAGATCAGCAGTTCTAACTTCATTGGCAGCATGCTTGTTATAGTATTAGTCAGAGATGGCCAGGCAACTAGCATTTTGATGAAGGCAATATGTGGCAACTTAAACATTTCTCTCAGTATTGGTTTCCATTAAATATTTAGTTAACTTTTGTAAAAGCTTTAACTTGATTTTAATTGGCATACTATAAAAAAAATGAACAGATGTGAACCATTTAATGAGCTATTGAGTAGATCATGGCTTCATTCAGCTGTAAAGGTGCCCATACACTTTACGACCCTCGCAAGACTTCAGTCTTGCGAGGGTTGTAAAGTACTTAAAAAAACGCACTATCTGCCCATCCTGGACAGGCAGATCGTACTTGCGATGACTGCAATGAGGGGCGGGCTTCCGATGAATGCAAACGGGCATTGTGCGCGTGCGCACACCGGCCCGTTCGACAGTTGTCGAACAAGTAGGCCACTAACTCGCCGAGAATCCTACGGATTTTCCAGCCTGCTTGTTTGACGGAAGACGTGCGGCCGTACAGAAACGGTCGCACGCCTTCCATACACTGCACGATTATCGTATGATCGTGGGATTTCCCGTGATTCTCGTACGAGAATCGTGCAGTGTATGGGCACCTTAAAATGTAAAGTGCCTGAGGGCTAATGAAAGAAAGGGCAGCACGTAACCACCTGGATACAGCAGTTGATGCTGCAGTTGAAATGGGAACATTTGTTTCTCCAAGTTCATCCCAGGCACAGTGTGTGATGGTAACCACTGTGTTAAAACATGAATGGGCCACAAATGCACACAAAATATCCCATTATTATACCCATATTTGTATCAATGAAAAGTCATTATTTTTAATACTAGCATGTGTACCTTTTAATCTTTTGTGGTATCAACTTCCTGTAATCCCTTACAATGCAGGAGCAAAACTGGCAGATGGAGGTGCAGCACTCTGAGCCAATCTGAACTTGATTTGCCCAGTGCTTGCCAGCCTAAGGCCCCATTCAAACTTTGTTCTTGGATTTCTGCCATAAGAACCTACGGATTCCTGCAGCAGGAATCAGATGTGGGGGCGCTGTGTCCATTGAAGTTAAGGACACACAGTTAAGGGTGCCGCATCTGTCAGCTGCAGTCTGGGATAGAGGATTGTCACTGGACAACAATTATCTATCCCAAACCCCATGGGGGAATCGTACGATTTTCGGCTGGTTATTAGCATGATCGTAAGATCAATGCCACACGGGCCGGTGTGCGCACGCGCACACTGCCCGTTCAGCATTGCGGTCATGGGAAGCCCGCCCCTCAGGGGGGCGGGCTTGCGATGATCGCAAGTACGATCTGCCTGTCCAAGATGGCCAGATCGTACGTTTTTTTAATGACTTTACAACATCGCAAGACTAAGGTCTTGCGATGGTTGTAAAGTGTATGGCCACCTTTATACTGTGAAGGGGATATTTTACTGTGAGAGCTGTAAAATGATGGAACTTCCTTCCACAGACAGTGGTATCAGATGAGAGTATGGAATCATTCAAGACCCATCTGGATACTTTTCTCAGAGCGCAAGATATACAGGTACAGGTAATCTTAAAGGGCTATTCAGAAAAGGGTGAAGAGTTTGGAGAAGGCAGGAGAAGGGAACAATCTAGGACAACATAGCTGAACTGGAAAGTGAGCTGAATTGTAGAATTGTTCCAAACATTGTTCACTTCTCCTGCCTTCTCCAAACTCTTCACCCTTTTTTGAATAGCCCTGCCAGTAACTCACACACAAAACATACATTTACACACACACACTGAAATCGATGGACTTGTGTCTTTATTCAACCTTACCTACTATGTAACCCACGCACAAACCATATTTAGGAAGCAGGACTTCAGCATTTTTTTCCGCTACAGTCACCCATTAAATGGATCAGTACCATTACCAGGTCATGAGGGGAAGAATGTTGTGAACTGTGCACATAGAAGATGCAATAATGTAAGATATAGATTTAGTTTTTTCCCCCCGGTGTTTGCTTTAATTCTGTTCTAGCATATTTACTTCACAATGCGAGGTGATAAGTAGTTTGTGAAAGAAACTGTAGAATGCGGTGCGTTCAATATATCAGCACAGGGTGTTCTAACAGTACATTAATTATCATGCAGGTACATACTGCATGTATACTGTATCTGTAATTAGGTCACCCGGATCTGCACATAGTGTGTACACAAATCCGAATCACACAAAGGTGTCACATTTATTAAACACTTTGACAAATGACTACAATGTGGGTTATAGGAGGGGAAGGTGCAACTCGCTTTTCCTGGGCAAAATTATGATTACATTACAGTAATTCAGATGGCTGTAACGTGCTTTAAAATGTTGGCATAACAAAAGCTTAAGGGCCCATTCACACTAGCGAGGGTGCATTGCAATGCATTATAGCAATACTATGTGCTGTGTAGAAATGCAATTCTAAATGTCCTACTTTTGTGACCAAGCTCTGACTAATTACTTATTGCAGGAAAAAAGATTGAACTGCTTCTAGTATATAACCACCTTCATGTGTGCTGATTACACCTTTTATTCATGTGCAAATGGTGCTTTTTCTGCCCTTGGACAACATATTGTATTTGGGGGAGTACTCATTGGAGCTCTTGTGCCCAGGTCCACACACAGGAATGGTGAACTTTACC